>NC_087376.1:17904977-18204977 GCF_031761385.1 Necator americanus
TAGACCGTAAGTGCCCATTCTCCTACCAAAACCAGCAGAGAACAAGGACGTCTTCTATTATGAACTCAATACGTTGTTGTCTAACAGCCACAGCCAGCAGGTGGACATTGCCGAAATCGATACAAATGCGAAGACGAAAGTAGAACAACAATCCAATGCGCTAGGAAAGTGGTACTATCCTGTGGAGCACATGTCAAACAACGGTAGCCATCGGTTTGACTTATGTGAACAACGTACCTCACCATCATTTCCACTTTCAAGAGCAATTATTGATACCGCTAGCTTGCGTGGCAGAGATTATCCTCTTTGACGCACGAAGAGCAGCGCAAGGAAAATGAATACTATTCAAACTTCAGCTCGACTACCTCCTGACGACGGATATTCCTCAATCGGCACTTAAAAAATATAGAGCCGTTTGAGACGTCGCATTTGAATATGACTCCCGTCTTCTTCTTCTCAGCTTTAAGGTGCATTTCCACAAAAGAAACCGACGAGCTTTTTTTTTACCAAAAACCGAACAGGATTGAAAGACGAAGAATGAAAAACGAAGCTCCGCCTACGTGTGTGTATCTATGTTGGAGCGCGATGGAAGCTTCACGATGTAGATTCCTTTACAAAGTGTATCAATGATGCTACAAGGGATTGCCAATTCTAACGGCAAAAAGCAACTACAGCAAGACCACGAAAACGAATGTACTTCAACAGCGAAAAAGTTTGAAAAGAGATAGGAGGACAGAAAGCCGCAGAAAGGGTATGCTTTACAAAAGCATTATGGCAGCAATACGAAAAGATGTTTGTCAGTCCTCAACACTGCTAATGTAGTGGCTGTTAGTGAAGCCACACTACCTATTCTGGGGTGAGAAACTTCGACACCGCGCTGAACCGGCAAGCTCCTACTCCCAAACACGTTCATTCACATATGCGTTATATTCTAAGTTAACTAGGACCCACAAACCGAGTCAAATATGTTAGTCTGTTTCCAAAGGATGAAAAACGGAACGTGTGGTGGAGATGATGGAACGCTGAAATCTCTTCATCCGTCTGGGATCCGTGAGATGGCGAAGTCATGCGTTCAATATGGATCGACGAAAGGATTTGTGACTTGTGGAGCAACTCTATCATAATTCTCCTCCACGAGAATTTATCCGCCACGGATCCTAGCAACTACTGAGAAATCTCACTACCGCGTGCCATGTACGGAGTTCTGGAGCGGATTATCCTTGGTCGGCTTATCAAATATCGCGAAGATAGGGCACGTAATGAGCAAGCTGGTTTTCGTTTTCGCCAAATGACCAAGTGTTCGTAAGAGTGATCGAAAGGTGGCAGCGGTTTCCGAAGAAAATACAGTAAGCCTTTTTGGACTTTGAGGCCGCTTTCACCTGCTTTCATTGGGGCCGACTTCTCCACTCGCTTTACGCCGAATGGGCACCAAGAAAGTTCGTTGGCGTACTCGATGACATGAACTAGCTAACAATCGCTGCAATTTGAACAATAGTCAGATGTACAAATCTTCTGAATTGGCAACTGGCAATTAGAGTAAGACAAGGGGTAGAGGAGATACTCTTCTTATTCAATTTCGAAATCGATGACATCATGCAAAGAACAGAAAATCAGTGTCCTGTTGACATCGTCTTAGCACGATAGGGGTGATCGTTGACCGATACCGAGACTACGTCGCTATATTCGCAGAAAGTAGCACGAAACTTGTTGCACGAAACAAAATGTTGTCAACGTTGCATCGAAGCTAGGAGCACCCTACAGAATACGTCTGGGCTCTGATAGGTGCAAGCAGATGTGGGTCTCCCCACAAGCTCCAGCGGGAATCAGGGTTGGCGGGCAACCGATTTAAGAAGGATCACGGATGACACACCATGGCGAATATGTGGGCAATCGCGTCAGGCGATAACATAAAGTCCTCGATTGAGTCAAGTGAAGTCAAGTATTGTATAAAATGTGCACAGAGTGGTTTACAATCTTTTACATCGCATGAACGAATATTCACAGCATGTTGCAGTAGAAAGTAATATTCCTGTACTAACGAATTCTTTGAAGGTAGTGTTGTATTCTTGCAACAAGAAGAGGCTGGATTTCCGGTCCCTAACCAACCCTGGAAAACTCCGTGACTTGAAACGGTGTCTTGTAAATCAGTTTTCACTCTGTGTAGATCAGTTCGATAGTTCGGTTTTAGATACGTTGTAAAAAAGAGGTTTTTTTTTACCAGAGCCTGAATATTCACTCTTATCTTCTTCCGTACTATTCCCGTACTAACGAGTTCTTTGAAGGCATTGAACAAAATTAAACTTACAATAAACATGCTACACTTGTGACCACATTGTGTTTTGTTCAACAGCCTACAAATGAATCAGGGCAAAAAAAGGAAAGAGGGATGGTGGTGTGTTATCGCAGCACCAATATTTCAACATATATATATATATATATATTATATATTTTAAGCACTGCAGTTGAAAGACCGCCTGTTGGACTGGGAGGTGAGGTTAACGAATATTGTTTTCGGTATTATTCACAAACTACTAAACACATAGACAACTGAGTAGAATGCGTATTTTGAACTCTGATGTGGACAATTAAGATGAAAGCAGTGTTACAAAGATTTTGACGGCAGATTTCAGCTTCGCTAAACTAGAACCCATATGACCGAAGAGGTACTGTTACAGAATGTTGCTATTTTGTAGATTCGAACCTTCAGTCACCTGCTAAACTATTTTGCATCAAGCGATATTCTCGAATTGCGTTATCCAAAAGAACGATTGGGTGTCGAAAAGTTTTTTTTTGTTGTGTTAAACAAAAATTTTTCGTTCGCTTTTTGCTTCATTCAATTGAATAGAATGAACTTGTTATAAGGAATTTGACCCATCAAAAATCCACGGTGATCCGAGATGGTTTCAGTGACAGGTAATTTTTATTTCATCTCATGATTTCTATCTGTCTTAGTAAATGTGATTTTTCGTTTCTTTTGACAACTCTGCAAGTTCAAACGGTTGTGGCAAATCCTCGCCAAGTGTCTGTAGTTAAAACGCAGCAATGGAATCAATGCGAATAAGAACGAGGCATTGATCATTTACTTAATAATGCACCAACGCTCAACTACGACTCAGAATAGAAGAAGGTAATGAAAGCGCATGTGATACATACAACGACTTGCGAAGACAAAAACTGCATCACCTCATTATTCTTAACCATCAATTCAGGTAACAATTCATTGTACCCGGCGGAACGAGAGGCTTACTTGGCTTTAGGCGGTATTGAAGCATCCATTGTAGTGGTGACTTCTTACCGCTCCCCCTCTTGCTCGCTTCTGGGGGAATTATAACTTAAAAGCAAAAAGACGTGAAGCGTGTGATGGGATTTTTTTCATCGTGGTGTCGTAAAGGAAGGAGGTTGCAAGGAAAGGGTGTCGTAAGGGAGTGTGCGGTGGACAGCAGTGAATGGAGGATAACATGCTAACAGGACAAAATATTATGTAGTATTAGATAATTACATACATTATAAAATCTTAACATAAACTTATATTTAAAAAAATAAAAAATAAAATACTACCACAAATAATATTAAATAAAATGGTTACATAAATTACAATATATTATTCTATTATATTTAGTTTCAGGCGTAGAACAGCATGGAAAGCCCCAGTATTTTCTTATGAAAATGTACAACGTGTTGAAACTGTAACAACGGTACCGCGCAGGTTCGACACTAGTGAGACAAATTTTTGCAAAAGAGATGAAATCTTAAAAGATGGATAATTCAATAATAGGTAGTTTTCACTAGTTCCAAAATGGACTTAATGAACTTAATTACCGAAAAAGCTCAGATTCTGTGCACATTGTTAGGTCTGAAAGTTACCGAATAACTTTGTGATAAGAGGACCAGGAAACATATTTCAGGTGAATTTTAGAGAAGATTTGCAGTACAAAACAATAACACCGCTGTTTTTGCTCACCTCTTAATCTTTTTAGAATTTTGATGGGATAGAGATGGGAAAAATAGCATTTTTCCAATCTTCGTCCCAACAAAAATTTGGAAAAACGTCGAGACCCTGGAAATTGGGTAATGGAGTATCCTATAGTGAAAGTGTTTAGGTATAATATATTCGAAAACATGTACCTCGGATAGAGAGACTTGGGAAACCCCTATGCGCAAAACTTCCCCTTTCCTGGCGGTCTGGTTCTCTAAAAATTTGGATTGGAGGAATCCAAAGAAGCCGAAAAATTTCAACCTCTGTCCCGTCTAAATTCTAGTAGGATAGGAGGTGGAAAAAGCGGCGATACGACTGTACAAGCCTTCTCTTCTGAAAAACTACCCAAGGAATTTCTTTCGGTCCTCTTATGAGGGAGTTATTTGCAACCTTCCAGATTTAACAGTGTGCACAGAATCACGGCTTTTTTGGTCATTAAATTCCATTAACTCCACTTTTAAACTGCTGAAAACTACGTAAAGTTAAACCTTTCATTTCTTAAGAGTGGTTTCAAGTTCCTAACACTTTTGCAAAAACTTGACTCACTGGGGTTTCGAACCTTCGTCGTCGCATTGTTACATTGTAGGAACTAAATGTTGATTTTTTTGGGTATTTGTTCGTCATTCTTCTCTAATTCGATTTATGCACCTGACTGCTTTTTTTTGTAGCACTATGAACTTTAATCAGTATTTGAAGATATTTAATAGATTTAAAACAAAAATAGACTAGAATACAAATGGAAATATTTCAATACAAATATTTCGAGAACATTTCAGTAAATTTACTTGTTCTCCTAGTTGGTGTTTCTTCAGGGGTCGTATTAGAGAGGACCGTGTCCCATCACCACGCTTGACCCTGCACTTGGCGCGACCACGGGACCTCAAGTCAGTGCAGAAGAATGGATCTGAACCCCTTCCAAGTTTTTTTGGACTATCACATTCTGAGCTATTGCGTCATACCTGCCATAAGCATATAACTATCAGTCATGCTGCCAATAGGCAACACCCATGCATGTTTTCGTGCTTGAACTCTTAGGAGATTTAACACCTCCTATCCTTGCATAATTCCAGGAGAACAGTAAAAGACAAAACAAATACCATAATTTTTGCACATTATTCTTCTCTTTAAATTACGCCAGCTTCAAGCATTACTTTTCAGCAATATTAAGATGCTTTTCTTGCCAACCAAATTGTTGCTTCTCACTTTCACTTCTTTCTTCTAATTAACTCATTCTGTAAAAACTTCAAAACCACATTATTATGGGAAGCATCTCTTTTCTCCGTATTCTACATTAAGTGTGATACGCAAAAATTGGTCTTAGAAAAGCTCCGGATCTTTGAGAAATAATCTTAGTGAGCACTGCTTTCAATCGTTAGCAGGAACAAAGTAATACCAGCCGTAATTTAACAAAATTTTGCTGTAGGAACATCGACTCAAGTGTTGGATGATGTGGCGATGATTGAGAGATAGCAAGAAGATACCACGTACCAGGTTAAAATGTCGCTCAAACGTGTTGTCCCCTCATTTTGTATGAGATGAATTTGAAGTGCTTTTACGAATTGGTCTTGAATACGCGTGACCTTTCGTGTAAAGACTGATTCGTCCACACTGCTGCTTCCTGTTCACTTAGCGATTAAGTAACTTATTCAACAAGAAATAAGAAAATTGCTCGAATAAGAAAATTTTAACAAACAACGAACCCAAATTATGGTTGTAGTGAAGGAGCGTGATAGCTTTGATGCAAACATAAGCTTCCGTCGTTATTTTCATCTTTGAAAAAGAATGCAGCAAAGCGGTGAACTTCTCGACAAGTGGACCAGCCTCCCTTAAGAATTTATTTGAAGCTTATTCTTTCTTTTGAATGGAAAATTGCAGAAAAAAACCAGTTGTTAAAACTTTTTTCAATACTCGCTAACTGTTCGTCAACAATCAGCCAACTAATTAAGAATAACCAAATAATAAAGAATTAAGAATAGAATAAATTAGAAATAAGAAAAATAATAACAAGAAATTAAGAATTAAGAATAGAATAATAAATTACTAAAAATAAACTAAATTGCTCCTATGTATATTCAATGGGGCGGGTGTAGTGTAGCGGTTAGAGGTTCCGCTTCCTACACAATCGATCGGAGGTTCGAATCCGCCCTAGTGCTCACCAAGCCTTTCATCCCTCCGGGGTCGATAAATTGGTACCAGACATGTCTGGGAGGATAAAAACACTGACTTGACACATCAGCTAGCCACCGCAAGTATAGGCCAGATACACGTTCGTAAACCTCAAACGATTCCGAATGGAAGTGAGGGCGCATCCCAACCGGATTGATTAACGCCAGAAACTTTATCCTTTATCTTTTATGTATATTCAATGCAACCGAAGAACATTGTTAAACCACCACTTTCTAACCCATTGAATTATGTCAGAAGAACATTCTTAGAATTCCACGTATACGTGTGCACTCACTTCTGGCCAACAATTGTTTTCCAGCCAGTGCCTGACCCAGGGACCATAACCATATTAAAGCTTGGTTAAGGTACATGCATGGTAGAAAAACTTGAAAATGAACTTTGAACAAGGGAAAAAGCCACTCCAGAGGTGAGCATGACAACCCACCATATTCATGTTCACCTTCATATTCAGTTCGCAAGAAAGAAGAATACCCTTAGCAGAAGTAGTAAAGAGATTGGCAATGTGGTATACTGACATGCAACGGTTGTTGGGTCGAGTCTTCCGGCATTATACGGTTTTGCACTCCATTTTTCATCAGAATTTCAAGTTTTATATTAGCAATTTTGGAACAATGTATTGCTTTCTCCCTAGCATTCGTCAAAAAGTTATGTGTAAAGAACGGAGAGAAAAACTCGGTTTGAGTGCGTGAATACTTTGTGTAGTATACAGCAACACGTATTTATGACATGATTAGAGCAGCTTCGTTCCTACTTCTTCAACCTAGTTCCGAGATAAATGTTTTTCTGTGAATCTACAGGCATCTGCATAAACGACCTTGTCCTCTCTTTTAAAACCCCCTTGCATGGGTGTCCGAAATCAATAAAAAGATGAGAATCGACGGTAGAAGGTTTCGTCGTAGGGTTGGAAAAAAGGTGTTTGTTGATGGGGCTGAAAATGACGAAGTTTCCAAGAACTAGGAGAAGGAGGTTGATCAGAAAATGACCTCTCTGCCTCTTTTTTTCTTCGTACATACACATCACTCAGTGTGGCGTAAACAAGAGATGACAATTCTACTTACTCTGCCGTTTGTGAGCGGAAAGAAAAGCATATGTGTGGTCCAATCCATGGTAATTGCCACCCATTTCGTAGGTGTCATATCCATGCCCTACGGGGTGAGGATAGGTGAGACTTCCCCGATCATTTCAAAGCGATAAGTATCTACGTGACCGTTTAATGACCACGACAGCTATGTTTCAGTTTTTCAAGAACCTACTTGTCCATGCTGCATCATCGGCCCAACATTGCCATATCGCTAACTTCTCATACTTAAAGACGTTTGTTACGAGGATAAGGAGCCAAGAGGATATGCACTTGCCAAGCTAATAGAATAAGACCTATAAATGATAAAGAATAAAGTCACTGGCGTATCAATCCACTTGGGATGCGCCAACGCGTTTTATTGGAATTCGTAATCGTTGAGGTTTTGGAACGCGTGTTGGCCTATACAATGACTTGCGGGGGCCAACCGATGATCAAGTCAGTGTTTTTATCCTCCCAGACAAGTCTGGTACTAATTTATCGATCCCGGAGGAATGAAAGGCTTGGTGAGCACTAGGGAACCCTGGACCGTGTGGCTACAACGGGCCTCTAACCGACTGCGCCACATCCGCACTGAATGAGACATAGAGTCGCAAAAACATCATCAAGGTTCTTTTATTGATGCAGGTGCCCAATGTTCGATCCCATAATCGCGCATGTTTTATTCGCAACTGGCTATGGACAAACAACCCAACTATTTCGATCTACTAATAGGCGCCACCTTCTCCAAGGAAATTGAAGTTTGTGTGGAGAACGGATGTAAACAACCCTTCATCTTTCTTCTATGCATCTCTGGCAGAAGCAGTTTTGCTTCAGTTTTCCACCGATTATCATTGGTGCGTAATGAATAACAATTATGATTTCCTTGAGTATTCCAAGGATGTATCCAGTCGATTTCACACCTTACGCACATACTTAATTAGGGTAGCATTGGGGAAAAACAAGACAGTCCCCAAAACAATTAACTTATTTAACATGAAGGACGAGAAACAGGATGAGAAGTAGAGCGCAAATGAACAAAAAAGGCAAGTGTATCGAACAAATGATCGCTTGCTTGCCAATCTATCACACTACAAATTCAGCTACCGCTGCTAGTTGGACCACCTCTTACTGCGGACTTCACGAACATTTTTGGTTTTCGAGCTAACTTCTAGCGTCTTTCCACTCTTCAAATCTCGCTTCAACTCTCTGAACTGAATTCAACTGAGTGCAATTATGTGCATCAAATTCGCGATACGTTCTTTTCACATAATTGAATAGGGCGGAAGTTGGTTGCAATCTAACAAAAAGAGTGGAGAGTAGAAATAGAAATCACTTTATAACGTGTTCGAGCGGAATTGTTCTTCCCATTACTGCAGATAGCCGCTTTTGAAGAAGGCGAATGTTCACAGAAGAGTCCAGTAACGAAACCTGAAAAGGAATAGGGAAACAGCTTGCTGAATTCACATCCACTGAACCAAGTACACGAATTTAGAAAAGAAGTAAGTAAGCTCACTTTACACACTACCTCTTCGTTTCCATCAACCATAGTGGTGGAAACAACTGCTTCGTCATTGATCATTGTGGTACTAGAGCAAGAGTAGAAACAAGCTGATAGAAGAACCTAAGATCTTCGTAACATAAAACCCAAGGAGACAGTCTTCTGCTCATTGTCTCACCAACTGAGCCCATCGTTGTGTAAGAAGATGAGTATGCACCTCCACTGGCAATTCAGCATAAAACGGCAGCATCTTAGTCCACTCTACCAGTTGTTCAACGATCTCGTCTCCTACGTGCAAATTAATCTGCTCCTTTATGGTCTGACTAATCTTTATGTTTGATTCAAATATGGTATTCTCACATCAATCTCTTCGTAACAGCTACCAATTTGTCTCAGTATTTGTTCCTTCAATGTCAAATTAATAAGCATACCTATTCGACTTAGACGTTGGCAAGCGGTGACCAGACCTTCACAGTTATTCCCAGTTGGAAGAACCCTTAATCCACGCAAATCTATGAGTTTCTCGATTCGGTCAATTTTGATAAGCTCCTGAAAGATAGGAAATGAAAAAAATTGAAAGATGAAAACATTTGTTTCTTAAAGGAAACCCAAATTGGTCCAAAATATTAACATTCACAATCAATTTCAAGAAAAACAAAACTATTCTGATAGCGTTCGATACATACGTTACAAACATACCCATGTATTTAGAATTTGTGAGAGAGGAAAAGAAAACAAAAATTCATTCATGCTAAGGCTTGTGTGATACTATATGTTTGCTGCAGCGTGAAAACCAACTTGTAGCAAGATACAAGTCAGATATCATTGCGAGACCAACTACGATAAAATAAGGGCAAGCAGTTTCATAGCTCTTTAGGAAAAACTGCAATTAAAGAGCAACAGGCAGTTGATTGTCAGAGTTGTCGAATTTGAAAGTTGGATGACTATGAAACGACGATTTTTTCGAAGGGTATTTACGAAATCGGGCGTTACCCGATAACCCTTCGAAAAAATCGTCGTTTCACAGTCCTCCTCAATCCCCTTGTTTTTTTCTTATCATTTTCCTCTTTTTCGTTCTTTTCCTCAGCTTTTAGCTTGTCATTTGTTGACTTTAAAACATTAGCAACTCATTTCTTGTGACCGTTACAATCGTCTTAATTCGTCTCTCACCAAGTAAGCACACATACATACGCATACGGCGTATACATACTATACCCTTCTTGTGAGGAAGAATTTCGTTTCTACAAATTTCGGCTTCGAAAAAACATTGTCTGCAATGCATGCTTGTTTGAAGCCCGTCTGTCTTTAATCTCTTTGCTAAGCCACATCTTGTGGTGTGACGAGGCGTTTGAGGGGTTGTTTGATTTTCCAGGCTCTGAAGAAGGCGACGACACCGAAATGTTAGCCAGAATAAAGGACAATAACAATCTTGGTTTTGCTCAAACAAGGTAGAGCACCATTGTCTGCAATCCGTTTGCTTTGGTGACTCAAAACTAAGGCCTCATCAACATCATGGAATTCGTGGGATTTCTAAATAACGAGTGTGGTGGAAACAAATAAATGGAGAAAGAGATAAGAAATGCTCGGCACGTACGGATTGTGGAGATGGGTCATCCGAGTTGACAGCATTTGCCCACTTGTCGAACAGAGAACCAGCACACCAAATGTCCCTAGGTGCACTGCAAGAGGTACTCGCGAAAATCGGTTGAGCGCTGCTGCAGCGCCCCGCCTTTGCATAATTACGGCCAGAGTCAGGCGTGAGTTGAGACTTTCTTCACAAGTTGTCGTAAGATTGATGTGAGAGCAAGTCATAAAAACAGGTGGGAAGAAGAAGAAGAAATGAAGAGAGCAATATATATATAATATCATTATATATCATTATAGCAATCAGACTCGTATACGCACCCATATATATATATATATATATATATATATATATATATATATATATATATATATATATATATATACCTGATTGCTACCCGCACGAAGTGGCCCTGCTTTAACTAAACGCAATCAGGCGTTTGAGTGTACGCATTGGGAACGTACGAGCTATATAACCTACACTGTTATATGGCGAAAGATTCCCATACATTGCAAAAAGATGCTGCCGTCCAGCACATCGCCAAAGCCCATAACCTGAGAGGTCAACTGCCTGAAGGGAGCATGGAATCTTTGACAACAACCATTCGTTTCGTCACGCTGAACTGTCGAACACTATTGAGTGAACTCCAACAAGCCGCTCTATCCAGACTTCTGCGATATCTCTGTGTGCCTTTTGCTGCACTGCAGGAAACACGCATGAGAGATTGGCCCGTCATCAGCATCGAAAATTACATCATATACTGCAGCGATGCTGATGAGAACAGAGTAGGTGGCTGCGCGATGGCTGTGAGGAACGATTACCAGGACAGTGATGGAGGAATTTGGCTCAACGTCGGCTAGATGCGCCTTTCTACGACTGCGCGATCGCACCTCTGGACCGTAAGTGCTCACGCACCTACGGAAGCCGCTGAGAACCATAGTAAGGACGCCTTCTGTGATGAACTCAATGCGTTAATGTCTAAAAGCCAGCAAAGGTTTTGTGCTAGGAAAATGTTATTATCCAGCGGAGCGCACTTCGGACAACGGTGACCGTCTGGTCGACTTGTGCGAACAGACGGGACTCACCATCGCTTCCACGTTTAAGAGAAATCATCGACGTCATCAGCTCATGTGGCAGGGGTCAACCCTTTTAACGCCTGAAGAGCAGCGCAAGCGGAAGATAAAGACTCTTAAGCTTCAGCTCGACTACGTTCTAGAGAGGAACATTCCTCAGTCAGATATCCGAAAATCTAGAACTGTTTGGGACGTCGCGTTCGACTCTGGCCACCGTCCAATTCTTCTCAGCTTCAAGATACGGTTCCACAAGAGAAACCGAGGAGTTCTTCTTCAACTGAAAATCGACATGGCAGGTCTGAAAGACGATGAATGCAGAACAAAATTCCACCAACGTGTGTCTTTTCATGTTGGAGTATGGACCAGGAAAAGGCTTAGCGATGCAGATTCCTTCACAAAGTGCATCCAGGACGCTGCAAGGGAAACGCTCCTGGTTCTATTGCCCGCTGAAAGCCTATGCTCTACTAAAACAGTATAGCGGCAAAATGAAAAGATGTTTTCCTGTCCTCAACATTGCCAATGGAGTAGCCATCGGTGAAGCAACCCTTCCAATTTGGAGAGAACACTTCAAAACCTTGCTGAACTGGCTAGCACCGTCAGCTCCTGAACTCGAACACGTTCGTAGACCGATGTATGCGGTTATCGAGGAGCCACCGATCGAGTCGGAGGTTCTAGTCTGTATTCAAAAAATGAAGAATGGAAAATCTGGTGGAGACGACGGGATTAGCGCAGAAATGCTAAAATGTCTTCCTCCGTCTGGGATTCGTGAGATGACAAAGATCATAATTCCTTTCCACGAAAAGTTATCCGTCACGGACCCTAGAAATTACCGAGGAATCTCTTTGCTGCGTGTTATGTACAAGGTATTGGAGCGCATTATCCTGGACCGACTCATTAAACATCGCGAAGAAACAACGCACGATGAGCAAGCTGGCTTTCCTCCTGGTCAATCTACGATTGACCAGGTGTTCATCGTCAGGAGAGTGATCGAAATCTGGCAGCGGATTCGAAGCCAATGCAGCTAGCGTTTCTGGACTTTGAAGCCGCGTTCGACTCTCTCACCCAGGCCGTCTTCTCAACGCGCTCCGCGCCGATGGAGTACCAGGAAAGTTAGTTCGCTTGCTTGATGACATGAATCAAAAACTGCAGCAGTTCGAACACCATCCAGATGTACAACACCGTTTGAGGTAGTAACTGGAGTAAAACAAGGGGCAGTGGCGGGACTCTTCCTGTTCAATTTCGCCATCCGATCGATCGTGTAGGAAGCGGAACCTCTAACCGCTACTCTACACCCACCCCTTTATATATATATATATATATATATATATATAAAGGGGTGGGTTATATATATATATATATATATATATATATATATATATATATATATATATATATATATATATATATATATATGACGGGCGGGTGTGGCGCAGTCGGTTAAAGGTCCGTTGTAGCCACACGATCGAGGGTTCGAAACCGTCCTAGTTCACCAATCCTTTCATCCCTACGGGGTCGATAAATTGGTACCAGATCTGTCTGGGAGGATAAAAACACTGAGCTGATCTGGCTGGCCCTCGCAAGTCATTGTATAGGCCAATACGCGTTCCCAAACCTCAGCGATTATGAATTCCAGTAAAACGCGTTGGCGCATCCCGAGTGGATTGATACGCCAGTGACTTTATTCTTTTATATATATATATATATCTGCGAAATTTGGTGCCCCTAATTTCCCTTTTTTGAAACCTCGTTGAGAAAAATGGCGACTTTCTCCTCCTATTTCTGAGTTTTTCTTCACCACCTCCCGAGAGAACCAGAACACATACAGATTAAAATTAATTTTATTAAAAGGGTTCTCCTTTCTGCTGTATCAAAATATAGCACCGAAATTCTCCAAACTACCGTAAAGGGAAAAAGTGCGGAATTTAAAATTTTCAGCTGCGCGTCAAAATCTGTATGACTTCGAAGAAGGTTCCATAACGCAGCTTGCCTTTTACAAACCTAATTCAATTTAGGGGCATGTGTAGTGTAGTGGCTACAGATCCGCTGCCTGCATGATCAATCGGAGGATCGCCCTAGTGTTCACCAAGCCTTTCATCCCCCGGGGTGGAGAAATTGGTACCAGACTTGTCTGGGAGGAAAAAAACTGACTTGATACATCGGCTAGCCCGCGCAAGTCATTGTATAGGCCAGTCACACGTTCGTGAACCTCAAACGATTCTGAATATAGGTGAACGTAGTGGCGCATCCCAAGCGGATTCGAACCTCCGATTGATCGTGCAGGCAGCGGATTTTCTAGCCGCTACACTACACCTAGCCCATCTACTGAAGTTTCCAGTTTTTCTTCCAACTAAAATTCACCTTTTGCTTTTTTCCAGCTGCTTTTTGTTTCTCAAAAGTTAGACGAGAAAAGGGTAAAAAATTTGCTAAAGTTTTTAACTTTTCTCAACTAACTTTCGAAAAAACCAGAAGGTCTATAAAAAAAATTTAAAATCTTCACAGCGCAAATCGTCCCATACAAAACGCACACTTCATTGTCCCTCTATGTTTCTTCTGCACGCGTAGCGTCCCTTACTGCCTATCGGGGTAGTTCGAATTGATTTTCGACGAACCGCAGAGCGTTGGCGGCGTAAGGGGTGGAGCCTTGTAATGGATGGCGTGTTACAAAACAGCATTCTGGAGGCGGCTGTTTGCAGTGATGCAGGGAGAGATAAGCGGAACTACCTCCGTCTCCATAATCTACGACCCCGTATACGAATACTCCACCCGAAATCCGCACCACCTCAGATTCGTGGTATGCTGCCTTTGAATTACATTTTTTTTAAATCTAACAAAGTTCAACTAGTCTACCAGCCCTTTACAGTTACAGTCAGTGTTAATCTATAAAATCACCTCCTAACCGGGCTTAAATGCTCTAAATAATGCTGCAAATACAGTATTTGAAAAAATGCCGCAAAAGTGTTCTTCTCAGCGGTTTTTTTCTTCGTTTTGCCAAAGTCAAGATTCCGGCGGTGATCGAACTATTCACCGTCAGTAGTCACTGTCAGAGATAAAGTTGTGTATAAAAGGATAAAGGATAAAGTGTCTGGCGCTAATAAATCCGCTTGGGATGTGCCCCCACGTTCACTTCAATTCAGAATCGTTTGAGATTTACGAACGCGTAACTGGCCTACACAATGACTTGCGGTGGCTAGCCGATGTGTCAAGTCAGTGTTTTTATCCTCCCAGACAAGTCTGGTACCAATTTGTCGACCCTGAAGGGATGAAAGGCTTCGTGTGCGCTGGGGCGGATTCGAACCTCCGATCGATCGTGCAGGAAGCGGAACCTCTAACCGCTACGCTACACCCTGCCCAATAAATAAAATAATGGAACATAATGCACATGCACACAATAATGAGTTAACATAACGCAAATCGATAAAAAAAACGTATGCTGGTCACACCTGAAATATACAATGAACCGCAGTCAGAACTTTCTCATAATTTGCGTACTCGTGACCTGAGTATTTTTTTAGAGGAGCGTAATAGCATGGGCGATATGCAATGTAGTGCCTACTGCACCTGCCACCTCGACAATACAATACTATGCATGAACATTGAAAAACTGACGTTGAGTGGCAGTGCGGCACCGTCGGCCACCGTCGCTTGCTCGTAACTTGTCATAAAATAGGAATTTAAGGAAAAATTTATATGTTATTAGATTCTTTTCTCTGAAATCTATCCAAAACTGCTACAAAGTTGAAAAAGGAGCAAAGTGACGCCAAATATGCGCCAAAAACAATAATTGGAACCTAATATAGCCTAAGGTTATGGCTGAAGAAGTGTTCAGAGACTCTGACTTTCATATTTGGTCAGAACATCAAGAAATTGTGAGAGCAAAGCACACGAAATTGTTGGTTTGTTATTTTTTAAACTCATTTATGCAATTTTGTTTATTGTGTAAAATTGCGATTCGTCCTTAGTTTGAACCCTAGTAGCGAGGAGAGAAGCTGTGGACGCAGCCAAAAAGTTGCTATCAAGGGCACAAGTATTTGAGAATTTTGTGAGATTTTTTTGCCGTACTTTTCCTTTCACATCTTCTCTACTTTGCATCTCCGTTAATCTCCAGAATAGCGTTCAAATTAAAAGAGCCTAAGCAGAACTCTTGAAACACATAATGTACATTAGTTTATAAAGCTTGTTTTTCTCTGAACAGATTTTCTCGCTTTCTTATGACACTATCTTTTCACAATTTTCCATAGTAGGGAAGATTATGAAGCTTTTGGTTAGATTTCACGCAATTATTTTGAGCTTATACTTCTTGAATCACAACAAATTGAGTTCGCCACAGCATTTCGAACTGTATGATACCGTTTTCAAAGCTAATCGAGACAATTTTTTCTATCAGACTCCGCGGCCTGGCTATTTTCGCACTTCAGTCAGGGCTGGCCCATTGTACCATCGGCAGTCAGTTCTTCAGCGTAGGAAGAAAAAACTATGGAGATATTCAAATCTACATTTTGTTTCCAGAAATTCAAATGTATATAGAATAGGAAACGAAACGCCGACGGTGCCGCACTGTCACTCACCGTCGGTTTTTCAATGTTCATGCATAGTATCGTACACCCGCGCCAGTATGACATATAAACACGTTAATACGATTTGCCTCAATCGGATGCCAGGCGTGCAGGTGTTAAAACCTGACGTCATTTTCCGCATGCTCACCAAGATGCTCCGCCTTTGAGCGACATCGTTCAATGTTCAGCAAGAGATCGCTTAAATTGCTTTATGAATCCCCATTCTTTTATAACGAGATTTTTAGAAATTTATTCTTTCAACTTTTCTTCTCTTTTATTTTTCTTTTTGTTGATTTTTTTAAAATCATCTAAGAATCTTTCGCTCCACATGATAGCTGCATCTTGGTTTTTTAGGTGTTGTTGGTTCTTGTTTTTTTTTGGATCACTAAAGTAAGCGTCAAGCGTACAAGACAGGATATCTTTGATACTCTCTGCTTTTTGCATTTTAGTGTTGGAAGTATCAAAGCCGAAGCGTTGAAAGCGATTGAATGATTTGGGCTGTTCATGCAAAACATCGAATAAACCAGGAAGAACTGTGAGTAGAACGAAAACAAATGAAAGAAAAAGAGAAAGAAAACATGAAAGCATGGTGAAAAACAATGTGAAACATTAGAGAACTTAATGAGTGATCAGCCGAAGACTCTGGAAACGATAGGAGGGATAACAACGGAGAGATGCTATGGATACACTACTTATTGATACTTGGTCATAGTGAATTTCCTTTAAAAAATTGGAAAATGAATGCTTCCTTAACAAACGCCAGTTGATCGGCTGGCGCTTAATCTGTCTTTGAATTCAAGATTCCCATTTTTGAAGCACGCAGAGGTGCGTGCAATATTCTGGAATGGCTCCTGCCTGCACAGCAACAATTTCAGCTTCAGCACTCTGATCGTCTCGCCCAAACTCAAGAAGAAACGTGTATAAAATGATCCGTTCTATCCACCTGACGGATTCCGCTGCCTGCACGATTTTTTTTTTGGTGCGGGTGTAGTGTAGCGTAAGTAAAATTGTGTATAAGTAGTTGAAATGTTCAACTTCCAGTGAACTTCGACATAGTAAAATATCCTATTGCATGTTTTGAGATGTCTACGAGGTCGCAATTGATTCTATTGGCTAATGTGTCGGCAAATCGCTCACTTCAGAGCCTAGAATGGGTAATATAATCAACAATCTGGATGACAAAATTTCTCCACAACCGAACAACCAAACTTTAAGCTTTGCTTTTGAACCGCTAACCTAGTGATTACACTAAATGCCCATCTTCGACTGGAACTTGCGGATCATTTTAGAATTTTTGGCTTGGATAAAGAATGCTTACAGCATTTGCAAAACAACATTTGCACAACCGAAACGGAGCTATTTAAGTCTGTTCTACTTAGACACCGTCTGATGCTGTGCTCACTTCATTCGAGATGTAAGGAAAGCAAGAAGATACCCTATCTGTGATTGGGGTTTCAAACTGGTCGTACGCTTCAGTATCGCCCTGTTTCACATTTCACGTTTGGATTTCATAACCATTAGAAGCAGCTATTTTACAAGCCAAAGTTAAGGATTCCTCCACAACTGTTTACCGCCTCACAGTGGCGAGGATGTGACTCTGAGCGTCGAACTAGGTTCAAGGTACGTCCTCTAGCAGTGTCTTCCATGCTGAAAAAGAGTTCGACACATCCGATATCACGGACTTTTTGCTAGGCTTCCTATTCCGAGAAGTCGGAAGAAGGAACCCTAGCAAAGAGTGAACCTCTGCTAAGATTCACCACCGTCATAGCAAAATGTCGCAAGGTGGCCTCTTGATCCACATAGGTTGGGGGACAACCTGTGGTGAAACCTGAGCTCGCCATGGCAAGGCTGCTTAGCTTGGGTGAAAATCTCCTTGCCACTCTAGCACATACGCTGCCGCAGTATCCTGTACACTGGGCCTTGCCGTCTCAAACGTCGGACCGGTATTCCGACCGCTGAGAAGCAATCACACCTCAGATTGCTCAGAAAGTTTTTGATTCTGCGCGAATCGCCATGGAGCTTGTCTCAAACTGTGTACTTACAACGTGAGAATAGTGTCCACAGACCTGCATGCCCTTGTCGAAGCTGGAGAGTGCATCAAATTTCACGCAATTGCTCTGCAAGAGACCAAGAGTAGGAGCGACGTACGATGATTTCGCGGCAGGACCTTCTATGAGTGACAAGTGTACCGTATCAGATTATCAGAAAAACTAAAGAACATTGTAGTTGAAAGTGTTCTAATAAGAGGAAGTGAGCGAGATTTGTTTAGATCTCTCCTTCAGAGTCTTATCAAATGAACTCTTTTTCTTCTAAGAGGTCAGAGATACGGAAGGTTCCTCTGTCTGGAAATAAATTATGCTACAAAAAAGGAAAACGATAATCTTCATTCTTGTAACTTTTGAAAGTGATCCGCTTAGCAAAAATCTTAATCTACGTAATTTGAAAGTATTAGATGCATCTTTCTCTCATATTTCACAGCGCGAGGATTTCTCATGCTTCTGGTACGGTTAGTAATTTGAGATCACTTCACATCACAAAATTCCAGTGGCTGCGTCTGATGCTCCAAAAATTGGTAGTTCGTAAATTACATCTTAGCCGGTGATGCAGCGATTAGCAGTAAGCGTAGTCAGCTCTAGGTACCAACGAAGGTGAATCTCTCTGGGATAAGCACCATCGCCAAATGCTCCGCTGAGGCATGATCGGGGCTTACTCAAAAATCCGCCGGGATCCTCTATATACGCACCTACATAGCGTCGGTACGGTATGGCTACGGTGAGAGGCGATCAAATCTCATGTTGTTCAGGACGTCTTCGACTTTGGACCGAGGCAACTAGTGCATGACTACCCATGGAGACTATCTTAGAATTTGTACTTACAACGCAAGTGTCTACAGATGCTGACCTTCATGACCTTCCCAGAGCTGCAGAACGTATCAAATTTCACGTGATTGCTTCACCGAAGTGCGAAAGATGAACGACGATACGCTTGTCAGTCGCGGAGATAAGGTCCCGTCGCGAAATGTAGGCGGTGTTGGTTTTCTTGTGCACCCATCTGTCGTCCACCTTGTCGATTCTCACGAGACCTTGTCACCTCGTCTGAAAGAACAGAATACAGGATCAAAAGATTTGGGCTAGGGAATCGGAATGAAAACGGTGCGCACATGAATCCCTTCTTCAAAAAGGAAGGATCTCAGACCAGTAGGCTTGCTAACCGTATTTATCCATAGGGAGGATGGTCGAGAAGACCTTCAAAACTACCGTCCGATATGCTTGTTGAGCGTCTTGTACGAAGTATTCACCAGTGTCATTCTCACGCGCATATCTAGGACGCTAGATGAAGTCCAGCCTCAAGAACAGGTTGGGTTCATCAGGGGTTTAGCTGCATGGACCACCTCCAGACCGTGTCGAGGGTCATGGAGGTTTGCTGGGAATACCACCTGCTCCTGGTTCTAATCTTCGTCGACTATGAGAAAGCCTTTGACAGCGTAGAGACGAATGCAGTGCTGTCAACGCTGGTCGATCAAGGATTGGCCAATTGCTACGATCGATGCACCACTAAGATACAGCTTTTCCACCGCCCCTCAACATACTCACTGGAAAGAGGATATGACAAGGTGATGTTATATCGTCGAAGCTGTTCACGGCTGCATTACAATGGATAATAAAATAAATTACTTGCTTGAGAAGAAAGGGGCGCAGATGTGAAGACTCCTTTCCAACCTTCGTTTCGTGGACAACATCGTTCTCTTCTTGAGAACTATCAATAAAGCAGAAACGATGTCGAAGGATTTGATCGAAGCAGGGAAGAGAATAGTACTGCGAATAAACCGAAAGAAGACCGTGTTCATGAAGAACATCTTCTGCGAGGACAAAAGAGTACAAGGTCTCAAATCGTAGAAACTTCGTCATACCTTGGACATTTTATGAATATGTAAAACGACTGAAAAGAAGAACTGAATAGAAAGATGGGGCCAGCGTGGGCAGCATTCGCAGCCGTCAAGGAAGCTACAGACCAACTGACGGCCCACGTACTCTGTTCCCTTCTGTTCGACTCGACAGTTCTTCCTGCACCCTATCACGCAGCAGAGACGCGGGCAGACACCGCTGCCATGTCTAGGAAATTACTCACTACCCACCAAGCCCTTGAGAGACGTCTTCTGAAATTTAACCGGTACACACAACACCTACCCGGTCTTCGCAGCTCCGCGTTCGCGACGCAGTTGAATATTATATCGAAAGCAAAGCATAGACGGGTCGGTCACATTAGGAGAATAATACATGGAATAATGTACTAAAAGGACGCTATAGTAGATCCCGAGAGACGCTAGACGTCCTCGAGGGAGGCGGCCAACGATGAGGTAATGTGTTCGCTGCACGGATGGACCAGCAGAGAGCTCAGCTGGAAACGGCTAAAGGATCTCGTCACGAAACTTGAGAATATCTTGGACGACCTGTATCACCTGTGATCCCGTCTGACCATCGGGTCGGCGGTCTTCCTGAGGGCTCTGGTCCAACGATTACCGTTGAAACGCATCAAATCTTGTCCTGCCTACCTAATTTTGCTTCCTTGGCATATGCGGCCTCTAATCTTCGATCGGTGACGCAGAAGTGAACTTAGAATTCTTCTTTCACTTGCGTAAAGTTGGTTATTCCTAGCATCACCCTTTCAATTCCGCATTCTAAGACGCTGGTCGCATTTTACTTCTGCTCGCGAGACGTTTCTGAAGCGTAAGTCAAAGCAGGTAGAACGGTGGTGTTGAACAGGTGAACACAGAGCCGGATGTTTTTGATCCTCTTCACTACATCCTTGATGCTCTTGAATGCACCCCCACCCCTCGTTTCATTCTCCCCAGCTCGGAGGAGAGGTCGTTCATCATGTTGATTTGCCGACCTAGATATACTTAGCTGAAGCATTCGGGTATATTCGTTCCGTTGAGTGGGCATCAGAAACCCATCCGATCCTTATAGTCTAGGTTCAGCTGAAAAACGATCCTTTGCACGTTTCATCAAATTCGGCCAGCATCTGTTCCGCCTGACTGATGCTTGATATTATTAGAACGATGTCACCAGCGAAACGAAAATGCTATAAATGCCGGGCGTCAACTTCCACTCGCATGTTGTCCCATTCCAATTCTCTCATCGCGTTCTCGAAAGTGGCACTGAATATTTTGGGTGGGTGATTGTCATCCTGTGTCAACCCCTCCTTTCACGTCGATTATGACGTCACTTTAGAAAAATGGGGAAAAATGAAAAATTGGGAAATTTTTTGTTGTAAAGTTACTATACAACTCTCGAGGTATCTTTATGTATAGAATAGGAACGCATTGGTTTTCCAATGCCTCCAAAACCGCTTCGGTCGCAACTGTACCGATGACTTTCTTCAAATCAATGAAAGTGAGACACAGCGGCAACTTGTACTGTCGCGATGCTTCTATCAGTTTTGAAACGGGGTGTACGTCGTCAGTAATACTGAATTCTTTTCAAGACCCTTTTCACTCGCATGGCTGTAATTCATCTAATGTTCTTTCTATCCTGTTTAGGACCACTCTTGTGAAGAGCTTGTAGATGACAGAGAGTACCCAGACTGTTCAATAGTTGTAAATGTCCTGTGAGTCTCCCTTCTTATGCAACAGCACGGTCTTGCTGGTTTTCCATAGTCTAGGAACCTTGCATTGCGACAGATAACGAGTGAAGAGCCTCGCCTTTCTGTTGATGAGGACAGGCTGTAGGTACTTCAGATGTTCAGGCTTGATTTTGCCTGGACCGAGTAAAGTACGATTCTTCACCGACATGATGACATGTCGGGCATCGGAAGGGAGGACCCCTGGAATGACATGTCCATCCTCCTTCGGATGGTGAGAAGGCAAGTGGACGTGGATGTTGAAGAGATCTGAGTAGAAGTCGAGAATGACCTCTTCCATCACCATTCTCGACACATTAGTTGCTCCATCTGAGGTCCGGAGAGCATTCATTGTCGTTTTACGATTGACAAAGTTCCGACGGACGTAGTGAATGCTCTGTCCCGTCTCTGCAGCTTCAGCCAACATTTCTGCTCTCCTCTCTTTAAGGTCTTCCTTTATCGCCTCTCTGCAAAGTCTTGCGAGCTCGGACGTGAGTTCTTGGTTGCTTGCAGCTGGTGCAGCTACACGCTGACGTATCAGCTCTAGAGTTTTCTGAGACAGGCGTCTCTTGGCGGTTTTGAAACTCTTCGCTTTCCTCGTACAGTCGTGAAAATGTACTACAAGCCGTTCATATTCGTCGTCGATGTTGTCCATGACGCTATCTTTCTAAAGGCCGACAAGCGAAGCGAAGAGTTCCTAGTCGATGATGGTTCTGGGAGTTTGCATAGTGAACTTGGCAGCTTTTTCTCCTTTCCGTGTGAAAGAAAAACTTTTTCGAAGAGGGCCTTGGTACAATCCCGTATAAAACTTTGGTACAACGCCGACGTCCGTCAGGCAAAACCTTTTACTGACGATGATGCAGACAATTTCAGTATGGTGCCCTCCACCGAACGACTCCCACGTCCAGCGTAGAGAGGAGGGCTTTTGGTATTGCGAGTTCCCATGGATGGTCTTAGTCGTCATGATGAACTCGGAAAGCCTCTTCCCCTGTTCATTCCGTTGTAGATCTTAGGTTCCTATGTGAAGTTCTCCAGATGTTCTTGTGGGGCCAATTTTGGCGCTGAAATCACTAATTATAACTTTGTAGAAGATATAATCTTCTCTGTAGAACTTCTCCAGGTCCACATAGAAAGCTTCGACTACTTCTCCTTCGTAGCTTGATGTTGGAGCGTAAACGACGAGAACTGTGAAGGCTGATGTTGAACCGCATCTTCTCATTCGTGAACGTAAGTTGTTTAAAAGAGTCGATGTTTACTGCCATATTCTTCTTCACGAAGACACCAACTCCACCAACTCTTCTACTGTCGCATGTTCCTAATAACACTTCTTCTCCAGTGTCATACACGGCGCTCAGTGGGTGGCGTCGCCTCGTCTCGGTCACTCCGATGACGTCGTACTTAAACTTCCTGGCTTGCGTCATCAGATCTTCGATGGCAGCATGCGATGCAGGCGTACCGGCGTTGTAAGTACAACTCGTCGTCCTACTCCTTTACCGTTTCGGTAGCCTATATCACTCCTGCAACTCCGTCTTTCCTGGCGCTACCGTACCGTACCGGCTTTCCTCCGGAATCAAGAAACTCTTTCCGATTACTGTGTTTTGCATAAAAATTTAAAACCCATGAGCAGGTTACAAGCCTCTAGCCCCATGAGTTTTGTAGAAACGTCTTGGATGACAATGCGAGGGAATGAAACGAGTGAGAAAGATCAAGGGACCCAGTGAAGACAGACCATCAAACTATCTAAGTGAAGTTAACGATTCCCTTCTCTCCTCGGGTCCACTGCAAACGGTTTTTGGAGTGCAGAACATGGTGTTAATCACAGCTTTCTTCATTTGAAACAGATGAGTCGGGAGCCAATCTCTGTCACATGTCCAAACCACTAAGTTGTGGAAAGTAGTTTCAAGATCTGAATGTATTGCAATCGAGACACACCTGGAGTGCAAGCGTCAGTTGAGAGGTTGAGAATCCGTGTAAATTGATAGTTCTTATGTTTTCTTGTTCGAACATAGCCTGTATCGCAGAACCACAGCGCGCACGTGGTCTAGAAACATAAGGGTTTTTTATAGAGCAGGTACATGGCTCAATACTTGCGCATGATGGTAACTAACATTCAGGGCGGATGTAGCGCAGTCGATAAGATGTTCTGCTGTTGCTGCATCAGGATCTACCGGAAGTTCGATTTCACCCTAACACCAACCAAGTCTTTCATCCCTGCAGGGTTGATAAACTAGAGCCAGACTTGTCTGGAGGATAAAAACGTTGACTTGGTATATCGGCTACCCCCCGCAAGTCATTGTACAAGCTAGTTACGCTTTCGTGAACCTCAAACAATTCTGAATTGATGTGAACGCGGCGGCGCATCTCAAGCGGAATGGTCATCGCCGGAGATTTAACGCTTTATCCTTATTTTACTTGTAGCACTATATGTATATTGTTTGTTTTATCATAATGAATTGATATTTATTGTATTATATTATTTTGATTTACTTATTAAGCAATTAATTCGTTACTTTAATTCTGTTTAATTTATTTAATTTCAGTTGCTACATGAGCGGCAATACTAGAAAGAATGTGATAAAGCTCTAAGTCAAGTTCTGAACTCTTACTCCACCTGTATAAGGTTTTTGTTCCTCGACTGCGGGCAAACTTTGCACTCTAAAAGAACACCATCAGGAATGACCTCGCTTGTTGAAACGCTGCCATGTGACGTAACACGATATTCAGCTTTCCGACTTTCCGATCTCAACTAAACATCCATCAGTTATCACAAGAATGAGACTACCTTTTAACAAATACCTTATAGAGATTATAACTTGCACCTCCATTCCTTGCACTAAGCTTCTGATCCTCACAAACAGCTGGAAAAAAGAAGTTCCAGAAACAACAGCGATCGCATAAAGTTTAGGTAACAGCTAGAGTTGTATCAATCAATTCACGAGTATCAATAGTGAATAAGTGTAGCAAAAAGCAAAGAAGCAACAACACTGCAAGCAGCAAAAAACAAGCAAGCAAAAACTTCTAACTGAAAGAGAAAGAAGTATAAAATGTGTTGGAGCCGTAGAGATGTTAACTATGTTGGTCATGTAGTTGTATATCTTGTGTTATTGTCATTGTATGTTATTACCATGTGTTGAGAGGTTCTTCTTAACCAGCTCAATGTACGTAGCAATGTTTGGCACAGTTGCCCGATTTTGGCTTAGTTTTAGGTAAGTACCCGGTCCGATAAACCGTCTTCACAACTCGAGCAAGGACACAACAAGAGGCGATCAAGGGTTCAGAAGAAAGAAGACCGAGCAGCAGCCGATCAAGGATTCAGAAGAAAGAAGACCGAGCAGCAGCCGATCAAGGATTCAGAAGAAAGAAGACCGAGCAGCAGCCGACCAAGGATTCAGAAGAAAGAAGACCGAGCAGCAGCCGACCAAGGATTCAGAAGAAAGAAGACCGAGCAGCAGCCGATCAAGGATTCAGAAGAAAGAAGACCGAGCAGCAGCCGATCAAAGATTCAGAAGAAAGAAGACCGAGCAGCAGCCGATCAAAGATTCAGAAGAAAGAAGACCGAGCAGCAGCCGATCAAAGATTCAGAAGAAAGAAGACCGAGCAGCAGCCGATCAAGCCTTGGCACCCACGCAGAGAACCACCATCCAGGACGTCAGCAAGGATCAATACGACCAGCTGAGTAAGGATGTGCAAATGTTCGTGTCCGACGAAGAGGTTGGTCACACTTTCGCCTATTGGTACAAGAGGTACGGACCGGTCATCAGGAAATATCGCAAATATGCTGATGACATACTACCGAAACAACCGCACGAGATCGATTTCGAGACGACGGTCGCGAATCTGGAGAAGCTTTTCGCGTCAAGGAAGACGCTGATTCGACGACGGTACGAGTGTCTCAGGATAAACTGCCCGCCGCTGACGGCCAGTTGTGTACCATTCCACTACTACGCTAACATGATCAAGCGGATGGACGAAGACGCTCGATTGAAGGAGCTGGACTACACAGCACTGAAGACGCTACAGTTCGTAGCAGGACTTCAGGATCCGTCGCTTCGTGAAGTTCGTCTGAGAATGCTCCGTCGACTGGATATGCACACAGAAGATGCGCCGTTGACGATAGAAGACCTCGTTGCTGATTGTGAGAACTTCACCGCATTGAAGATGGACAACACAGACATGGAAGGAAGTCATGATGTCCACGTCGTGCAGAGAAAGAATGTGAAGTGCTTCAATTGTGGAGGACCGCACTACAGAAGCACATGCCCGCTTCTCTCCTCCAACACTGGGCAGAAGATGCGACAGAAACCAAGAAGACGATCCAACCGTCGCAGGAAAAGCCAGTGTAAGAACGTTGTCACCTTCGCCGCCGAGAACGCTCGTACCTACCTCGATGTCAATATCAGGGGACGTTCTCTACGCTTCCAGCTCGACACAGGCGCAGATATCACGTTGGTATCATGTTGAAGGTGGAAAAAGCTCAGATCTCCATCCTTGGAACCCTGTATCATGCCAGTCATCCGCCAGCTGCCAGTACCGAAGAACGTGGCAGAGGTTCGCTCGTTCCTCGGTATGATCAACTACTATGGATCGTTTGTCGCGGAGATGCGCCAGTTACGCGCACCGCTGGATGTTTTGTTGAAGAAGAACGTTCCGTTCAAATGGAATGAGGAATGTGAAGCAGCCTTCAATCGCGCCAAGGAAGTGCTTGCTTCAGACCTGCTCCTGACGCATTTTGATCCTAGTCTGGATATAATTGTAGCGGCTGATGCATTAGACCATGGAATTGGAGCAGTAATTCTGCACAGGATGCCGGATGGGACCGAGAAGGCAATATGGCATGCAAGCCGAAGTCTCACCGCTGCAGAAAGGAACTACGGTCAGATCGAGAAAGAGGGACTCGCCTTGATATTCGCTGTTCGGAAGTTCCACCGTTACACATATGGACGTCGATTCAAGCTCCTCACGGATCATAAGCCGTTGCTACACATTTTCAAACCAAAGAAAATGGTGCCCGTATACACGGCAAATCGACTGCAACGTTGGAAGTTGATACTTCTCAGATATGACTTTGAAATCGAATATCAGAAGACGACAGAGTTTGGACAAGCTGACGTCTTGTCACGCCTGATTCCTCCAAGACCGGCTCAGACTGAAGATATTGTGATAGCCAAAATTGAACAGGATATTCTTGCTGTTCAGAGTGCTGCTGTGAAAGCACTGCCCGTGACCAGGAAAACTATTGAAGAAGAGTCAAGGAATGATGAAAGGGTATCGTAGGTCATATGGATGCTGTAGACAGGAACATGGCCAAGCAAGCCTAAAGAACAAATCAACAGCTGGAAGGCTCTGAGCCACGAATTGTCAGTGCAGAACGGATGCCTGCATTTTGGCTACAGAATCGTCGTGCCAGCCTCACTTCAAGAAGCAGTTTTGAAGCAACTGCATGAAGGACATCCAGGAATGGCAAGAATGAAGATGCTCGCCCGAGGATATGTGTACTGGACGAACATCAACAGGGACATCGAAGAAGCTGTACGCCACTGCCGTAACTGTCAAGAAGCTGCGAAGATGCCAAAGAAGACAGTTCTCAATTCCTGGACCACTGAGAAGAAACCGTGGGACAGAATTCATGTCGACTATGCGGGACCACTGAATGGTAGGATGTACCTTGTGGTAGCGGATGCGTATTCGAAGTGGCCAGAAGTCTTTGAGATGTCGTCGTCGTCAACCACTGCAACGTTGAGAGAACTCAGAATGCTGTTCGCACGATTCGGAAATCCCAGCGTGATCGTGTCAGACAACGGTACGCAGTTTACAGCGAAGGAGTTCCAGGAATTCTGCGACATGCAAGGAATTGAGCACGTTCGCTCGCCGCCGTTCCGTCCACAGTCAAACGGTCAAGTAGAACGCTTTGTGGATACCTTGAAAAGAACACTTCAGAGGACTGAGGAGGGAGGCACGTCGGAGAAACTTGCGAAATTTTTGCAGTGCTATAGAAGAACACCATGTGCATCAACGCCAGGACATCTTTCTCCAGCGGAGGTGTTGCTAGGGCGCCAGTTGAGGACGTCATTGACGCTGCTGAAGGAATCAGCTAAAGAAGAAGGAACGCGCAATGTGGAAATTGAAGAATAGTTCAATCGTCATCATGGAGCACAGAAGAGATCGTACCACCACTAAGAACTCGTGTGGGTGCGTGACTACCGCCCGGGGCATGAGAAATGGATCCCTGCTCGTGTGAAGAATCGCTATGGACGAGCCGTTACGACGTGCTAACGGAAGAGGATGATTTGTGGAAAAGACACGCTAACCAGATGCGTGGAGAAAAACATCGGAGAGTTAGCTGCGAGAGGACTGAAGCTTCCGAGACGCCGTTCAACCAGGAAGACCGACGGTACCATGGTATGGCAAGGACGATCGCCGACATCAACGACAATGTCAAGGATCGAACACCAACTATCATGCCGCCGACAACGACTAGACCAGCTCGACAACGCCGACCGCCTCGTCGATTGCAACCTGATCCGAAGATGAAGACGTACGCGATGCATTCATCTTAGGGGGAAGGTGTTGGAGCCGTAGAGATGTTAACTATGTTAGTCATGTAGTTGTATATCTTGTGTTATTGTCATTGTATGTTATTTCCATGTGTTGAGAGGTTCTTATCAACCAGCTCAATGTACGTAGCAATGTTTGGCACAGTTGCCCGATTTTGGTTTAGTTTTGGGTAAGTGCCCGGTCCGATAAACCGTCTTCACAGCTCGAGCAAGGACACAACAAAATGTATCTCCGCTATCCTAGAGTGACTCGCAAAAACAACGCAACTAAGTCGTTACGAGCAGGCCAGTTTTCTATGCAACATCATTGACTGGTAGCTATAGTACCAAGTACTGTTTGTTTACCATATTGTAATGATTCTTCGAACTAAAAATTTACCAAAATCTACATATTAGCGTAATGTGTGCATTGACATTGTTGTCCTTGCGAACAGACCAACACAACACAAAACGAGCAGGCCAGTTTTCTATGCAACATCATTGACTGGTAGCTATAGTACCAAGTACTGTTTGTTTACCATATTGTAATGATTCTTCGAACTAAAAATTTACCAAAATCTACATATTAGCGTAATGTGTGCATTGACATTGTTGTCCTTGCGAACAGACCAACACAACACAAAACAAGACACAAGAAGACGAACCTTGAACAACCATTCCTCGCTGATGGCACTTGTGGAAAAGACAAAACCAGCACCTGCAAGAAAGCGCAAATTGTGTTGAAGAGTGTAATCATTTTTTGAATGAGTGTTTATCACAATAAGATGCCTTCATGTATGACACTGATGCAAGAACCTTTCGAAACACCTAGACGCAGAGATGCAACCATAACCAGACCAGAACCAATAAAGATTGAACGGTCTGAACTGATAGGATATTTGTGCACCTTTAACCTATACTTTATTCACACAAAAAAAAAAACTTCGTACAAGTTCCAATCAGTCATAGAACAGAAACGTGAGTTTTTTTTACACTGAAGACACTACACTTTTTTACACTTTTCACTTCTTCATCGCAAGATTCTTAGCAAAGGCTTACCCATCGTGGCATGAAAGTAGCTTTGTCGATGCACAGCGGAGGCACTTTCTCTGATAAGCTTACTCAAATTGAAAAAAGCTTAACTTCTAAGCTCGATAAGTTCTACGACATTCAGACTTCATCGGAAGTGGGAAGCCTAACTAAGAGTAGATCACGGATGAGATTCTTGATACTTTTGGCAAAACAAGTCAAAAGGTGGCTCCGTGGCCCATGCAGGTTAGCGACGACCTTTGATGACAACTCAATTCCCCAGGCGACACGGGCACGACTCGTAAAAGAGAATGGTAAAAACTTCGCAATTACAAAGCCAACCTTAAGTGATGCAAACGAATAGTCTTTGATACCTAAATGTCTCTCTCGGTGGTGCGAAGCCTCTCAAATTCCACGCGATTGCTCTGCAGGAAACTAAGAGCAGGAGGCGCTGAATGATGGCACATTCGACATTCGCGAAGAAAAGGTGGTATGATTTTGTATGGCACGGATCTCCCTGACTAGAGGGATCACAGCCCATTAGTCGCGAGGCTACGTGGGGCATCCCCAGGTGGCGGATAGGGGACTAATCGCGGACCAAAAGCGACCTTGTGCTTGCCCAGAGACGCGGATGGATTTAGGGGATGGAATCCCTGTTTCAGAGCCAGGACTGACTCATGACATCCTTGTATCCCGCACGTGGATCCGGCGAAAAGCCTGCAATCAAGTGAGTGGGAGGTGCAAGGGAGGCGATTTGAAGTCCATCCAAGTTCCACATCTCCACTCCGTGAAAACGCAACGTTCTTCTAGAAACTCATGGGACTAGAGGCTTGCAACCTACCCATGGGTTTTGAAATTTCACGCATGTCACAGTAATAGAAAAGAGTCTCCCGATTCTGGAGGAAAGCTTGGTACGGTAGCGCCAGGGAAGGCGGAGTTGCAGGAGTGATATAGGCTACCGAAATGGGAAAAGAGTAGGATGACGAGCTGTACTTACAACGCCGATACGCCTGCATCGCATGCTGCCGTCGAAAATCTGATGATGCAAGCCAGGAAGTTTAAGTACGGCGTCATCAGACTGACAGAGAAGAGGCGACGCCACCTACTGAACGCCGTATATGAAACTGAAGAAGGACTGTTCTTAGGAACATGCGACAGTAGAGGTGTTGGTGGAGTTGGCGTCCTCGCCAACACGAGTATGGCAAAGAACAGCACCACTTTCGAACAAATAACAACCCGAATCGGACGTCCGCGGATGAGAAAAAGTGGACCAATCCCAGCTTTGACTATCTTCGTCGCTTACGCTCCAACATCAAGCTACGAAGAAGAAGAAGAAGTCGAAGCTTTCTATATGAACATGGAAAAGTTCTACGGAGAAGATCATACCTTCTGCAAGTTCATAATTGGCAATTTCAACACTAAAATTGGCCCGAGGAGAACGCCTGAGAAGCTTCACATCGGGACACACGGTCGGTTCACAATGGAATGAACACGGGGAGAGACTCTCCGAGTTCATCATGACGACAAAAACCATCCGTGGAAACTCGCAATTCCAGAAGCCCCCCTCCCTACGCTAGACGTGGAAGTCATCCGGTGGAGGGTAAAGTAATGAAATCGACCGCATCATCACCACTAAAAGGTTTTGCCTGACGAATGTCGCCATTGTGCCAAAGTTCTATAAGGGACTGTACCATCGCCTCCTCCGGGGAAGTTTTTCGTTCATCCGGAGAGAAGAGAAAGCCACGAAGTTCAAACAAGAGTGGTCCTAAACAGGAAAGAAAGAACATTAGATGAAGGACAGCCATGCGAGCAAACAGGGCCTTGAAAAGGCTTCAGTACGACTGAGGACATGAACACCGTTTCAAAGCTCATAGAAGTGTCGCGAGAGTACAAAATACCGCTGTGTCTCACTTTCACTGATTTGAAGAAAGCCATCGGTACAGTTGAGACCGAAGCGGTTTTGGAGGACTTGGAGAACCATGGTGTTCCTATTCTATACATGAAGATACCTCGAGGTACCTCAGTAACTTCACAACAAAAAATTTCCCAATTTTTCATTTTTCTCCATTTTACAGTGACGTCATAATCGATGTGAAGGGAGGGGTTGAGACAATTTCACCCAAAACATTCGGTGCCACTCCCGAGAACGCGATGCGAGGATTGGAATAGGACAACATGGGAGTGGAAATTGACGCCCGGCATTTCCACCATCTTCGTTTCGCTAATGACATCGTTCTTATAATATCAGGCATCAGTCAGGCGGAACGGATGCTGGCCGAATTTGATGAAACGTGTAAAAGGATCGTTCTTCTGCTGAACCTAGACAAGACGACGCCTATGAGGAACGGATGGGTTTCTGATGCTCCATTTACGTTCAACGGAGCCAATACGTCCGAATGTTCCAGCTATGTATACCTAAGTCGGAAAATCAACATGATGAACGACCTAACCTCTGGACGGGCGAAAAGGAAACGAGCGGCTTGCGAAGATACAAGAGCATCGAGCATGAAGTGAAGAGGTCTAAGAACATTCTGCCCCGTGCTCGCCTATTCAATACCACCGTTCTTCCTGCTTTGACCTGCGCTTTAAAAACGTGGGTGTTCCGCACGCAAAAGGAAAATGCGATTAGTGTCATAGAAAACACAATTGAAAAAGTGATGCTAGGAGTAATCCTGTTTACGCAACTGAAAGAAACGATTTGAAGTTCACTCCTGCGTCACCGGTGGAAGATTAGAGACGCTGCCGCATATGCCAAGGAAAGCAAAGGTAGGCCAGACAGGTGATGCGTTTCAACGGTAATCGTTGGATCAGAGCCGTAAGCGACTAAATAGCACGCGAAATTGAACGTACCGCGGGAAGGCCGTCGACCCGGCGCTCAGACTTCTTTTCGAAGCCCTTCAAAGGAAAATACTATGCTCTTTAAGTCTCGAAAAGCCAATGGGCAACCCTTGCGCGCAATCGGAACAAATTTAAATATTACTGATGCTCGCCAATCGATGAAAACAGGAGCACAGGTAATACAGCTGAAGTTAAAGGACTCCATGACACATTCATTTAGGAACGTGGTACTACAAAGTTGTTTGAGAAAGCTGTTAGAACTACTTAGGTGGGCAAGGACATACCTGAGCAGCTGGTTTTCGGACTATGTTAAGGTGACAGTAAATTCATTGTAGGTCCATCAAAACCACTTATGATATGTCTCACTTTAAAGTCTCTTGAATTATTTGAGACGGGACCATTTTCAGAGAGCTTGAGAGCCTTTATCAGAATTTTTAGGACCGGCCTTATAGGTGAGTCATTCTTGGGACGTGAGACAATATCGGTAAAATCACAAGTGCAAGTGAGATAATTAGACGTAGCAGGCGAATCCACCGGCTACCAGCAACACCAAAAAAAACGGCAAATAACAATTGTTGCCATTCACATCGTCTATTTGAAGGCAGCATACCACGAATCTGACGTAATCAAGGAATCCTAGGGAAAAACTAGAGATGAGATTGTAGATTGCAGGATCTGGGGTGGCCCCGCTCATCTCTTCCTAATTCTCGTGAAAAAACGGCGTGGAAACCGCTCTAGTTCCTCTGAGGTAAGTAAGAACGCATCTCTCCTCTTCTATGCCGTTCCTTTTAAAGGCAGCATACCACAGATCTGAGGTAGTGCGGATTTTAGGTGGAGTATCTGTACACGGGATAATAGATTATGGAGAGGGGTGTGATTCCATCCATTTCTTCCTAATTGCCGTAAAAAAACGGCCCGCAAGATGTGCGCGTGAACAAGGCTGGCGCGCTCCAATCGAACTCCTTGTGGAAAATACTGCGCCGGAACGCTCGAAGCCGTATCTTCCGGACCGTTTTTTACGGCAATTAGGAAGAAATGAAAGGAATCACCCTTCTCTCGATAATCTACGATCCTGTATACGAATACTCCACCGGGAATCCGCACCACTCCAGATTCGTGGGATAAAAGGATAAAGGATAAAGTTTCTGGCGTTAATCAATCCGCTTGGAATGCGCCCCACGTTCACTTCAATTCAGAATCGTTTGAGGTTTACGAACGTGTATCTGGCCCATACAATGACTTGCGGTGGCTAGCCGATGTGTCAAGTCAGTGCTTTTGTCCTCCCAGACAAGTCTGGTACCAATTTATCGACCCCGGAGGGATGAAAGGCTTGGTGAGCACTAGAGCGGATTTGAACCTCCGATCGATCGTGCAGGATGCCGAACCTGTAACCGCTACACTACACCCGCCCCTGATTCGTGGGATGATGCCTTTAAATGATGATTAGGAAGAAGTGAGCGGAACCAGCCTGGCTCCCGCAATCTACAACCAATTCTCTAGTTTTCCTATGGATTTTCTCACTACGTCGGATTCGTGGTATTCTCTCTTTAAATACTTCATGAACTCCGAGATCATTTTTACAAAACCTGTTATATTTGGTCCTACCAGTAACACTGGAAACACTAGGTGGAAGGCGTAAGTTGGACGCTTGCGTTATGTAACGAGAATATAATACCCTCGCGGTCTTCTCAAGAAGATAATCGACTTTACTTTATCATGTTTAACTGCAATATGTCAACTGCATATGTGCATGTGCAGTGTGCATGAGTGATGAACAAAGATAATCTACAAGGCTAAAATTCTACATGTCAGCAGTCGAAAAGTTAAAGTTAAAGAGCACAGAGTTTCTGACGTTAATCAATCCGCTTGTGATCCGTCCCCACGTTCACTTGAAAGTCGAAAACTACATAAAGCAAAAAAGAAAATATGTTTTCCACATGCCCAAAAATATGTAAAGTGTATCATTACGAGGAAGATATTTAGATCATCAAATAAAAGAGAGGTTCTTTCGTTAAAGTAGCTGAGATTTGACGCCGAAAAAAGTTCCTCAAAGGAACTCATATCTACAGATCCACGCAAGGAAGTTGTCTAACAATCACTAATAATATGCAGAACCCTTGACAGGAAATAGTTAGAATTAATAATTATAATTCAACAATGACAGAGAAATGTAATAGAACAATGTACAAATAGCGACCTTGGCTCACAAAATTGGAGCGTAAAATTTGTTCCATGGTGTAACATTGTGTGTTTCCGCGCAGAACCTTGTTTAACAACAGGACTTATTTACAATATGTACAAGCGGCGAAATGTGATAAATTTGCGCAATGTTTTCGAATTTGCGTTTTTGTCGTCACTTTGTCGGAACTTCTTACAACTGTGTTCATTTGAAAAAAAGCAGATACTCAAAGTAAGTACATCATGATCTACCTGGCGATTGGATTATTATTATAATGGTCAGAATTTCTTGTTGAACAAGCTCTACTGTTTTTTTTTTGTTCTTTACAATATCGACTCAAACTATCTGGGTTGAAAATAACTTATCCTCCTATTTTCAAATATCCCAACACTAATGCGGCACGAAAATTTCAAGCGATCTATCGCCAATTCGAGGTGTGAAAATGCCTGGTGGATCCTGCCTGGGCAATGATAACATCTATCAGTGGCTTAAGATGAAAAATTCACCACGATTAATTAAATCTATTTGAGTATTTATGGTGAGGCAACGTTCTTCTGAGTGCAATGGTATATATTTATAATATTTTGAACAGCCTTTCAAAACCATCGGGAATGCATTTTTGTGGAGATATACCAAAAATTTGTAATCTTTGACGCTTCACTGCTGCTTTTGGGTGGACCACAAAAGCGTGACATTAAGGGATTATAAGAGAGGAGAGAACATCCCACTTAGTGTTCAACTTGCAAACGTAGAACTAACCTCTATGTTCTCAAGTAATCACCTCATTTTTGCAAAAAAAGCAACAGAAAGCTGGTATAGAACAGGCTTCTTATTTTTTCTTCTAACAGGAAATGGAACTGGGAGAACTGAAAGGAAAAATTAGCGTGTCTCACAATTTTCTGAAGCTTTCAAAACTCAAATTTTATTTGAGTAGTAGGTGCAAAATACTCCCCTTGTTCTCCACGTTCCAAATATGTATAAGCTAAACTGAAAATTTTAGTATGAATTATGCTACAGTTGCGTTTCAAAACTATATACATAGGTGACAACCGTGGTTCTGTGCAACCGCTTTTCCCCAGATTGCAATTAACAGTTTCTCTCAATTGTACGCTAAGGAAAAACGGCTTCGTAAGGTCAACGAAACAATCATCATCAAATTGTACAAAAACTTCGGAATTTTACAACAAACACCAATTAGCCGTCCAGCTTATCAGATGTCAATAATGGATATCTGTTTTTAATGAACGCGGTTTAAAGAGGTTATGACAAAGCAGCGATAAAAACGCATATTTAACGTAACGACGAGTTTGTTTCGCAGCTGTGTTGAGAAAACGGTTCAATTTTGCATTTCATTCCTACGGACAACCTATTTCTGTGCTACTTCGTTGCAGTAAAAGCTCCATTAGTGAGAAAACATCGACATTCTTGTTAGTTTTTGGCGATTTTTTTTTGGAGACGCCCTTACACCTTAGTGAATATAATGAACAGGCAGGTCCAGAACATAAGTCTACCTTTTTCCCATGTAATTGCCACGTAACAATGACATTGCACCTCATAAAGCAGATTTCGTGGAAGAGAGTGTGGAACAGTAAAACTTACAGAAAGTAATTCTGACGAAAAACCGCAAACACTGCCTCAAAATGCAGTTAGTTCTCTACTGTTTTCCAACCGAAAGTGCAAGTATTATGCAGTAGTATGGAAAAGGAATAGGGAAAACAGAACCAAGGCTTGCTGCGACATAAACTGTAGCTGCATATCCATTCCTCTGGAGCGGTGCTGTAGTGGGAGAAAATGTGCTCAAAAAGAGTATTAAGAAGGTAAAAATACATGCAATCTGGATAAAAGACCAACGATATACGATATCAACTTGGGCAAAAGTTTTATCCTTTCAACAAGTCTGAGCTGTTGAACAGCTACTTAAAGATAGCCCATCACGAAATTGACGATTTTCTGTTAGACTATATAGAGTTCGGGTTGTAGATTAGAGTTTGAATGTGGCCGCGTTCAGGTTTCTCTAATCGTCCTGAAAAACAGCGTGCGAAACGGCGTTGTCGACCGAGTTTTCCTACAGCATCTAACAATTACGCATGTGAGCTCAGATGTACGTACCGAAAGCGAGCCGACAATCAGTGTTTGCTGCTTCTCTCCCTCTCGCTGGCAGGCGTGGAGCATATGCTTACGTTCAAATACGTAACACGTTGTTAAGTCCTTTGTAGAGAAATTCGACTGACAAAACAATTCCCCATGCTATTTCTCTGGAGAGTCAGGGGTAATTGAGCGTGATCGTGCTCATGCTCGTAATGTATACCCTTACCCTTATCTTTTCGTAGAGAGATCCCAACATCGTCAACCTCGTGGTATGCTGCCTTCGATAAGGTGCGTCAGCTAACATTAACTTCCATTATTTCGCACGCACAAAATCGTGATCAATGCATCGAATTTACAGATATGCGATTGGATTTGGTCGTGAATTGACTGGGTTTATATGCAGATACTCGGTCATTGTCGTTATAACAACTTTTCATGGAACAAGAATGATTGAAAAACAGCTCTCCTCACCGATAAAAACTAGCACCACTACAATACAGCAGTATGAATTCATAGTCTAGAGAGAGATCGAATTGTGACTTGTGAAGATATCGCTTTACTCACAAATACCAACAACTATGAAATAAGACACTTTCCGCTAAAACCAACTACCACGACGACGAAGTGAGGAAATCCGTGGTAAAAGCTAGAGATAGGATTGTGGATTGCGGAATGATTTGGTGTGCTTCCTGCTCATCTCTTCCTAATCGTCGTAAAGAACGGCGTGAAAGACATCGTTTTTATGACGATTTCAGTTGCAACGGACCGCATCCACATGCGAGTGATCGAAAATTGATGTGATCTCCTCACCAGGTTATCCAGGTAACATCAATGAGTAGGCTGCAGAGAGCCCCGATACGTGTACACAGAGGCGCGTTCTTGCGCACTTCGTAGGAACTAAAGCAATGACCGCGCCGTTTTTTTTACGAGAATTAGGGAGAGATGAGCGGGACCACCCCAGACCCCGCAATCTACAATCCCATCTCTAGCTTTTTCCTTTCATTTCCTCACTACGTCAGATTCGTGGTATGCTGCCTTTAAGGTATTTTTATTGCTACAAAGAGATGATACCACTGCTTCAAGAACGATTTTTCTTAAATAAATAGACACACTATATAGTAAGTGGGGTGGGTGTGGCGCGTTCGGTTAGAGGTCCGTTGTAGCCACACGATCGAGGGTTCGAAACCGCCCTAAAAGCAAACCAAGCCTTTCATCCCTCCGGGGTCGATAAATTGATACCAGACTTGTCTGGGAGGATAAAAACACTGACTTGATCATCGGCTGGCCCCCGCAAGTCATTGTATAGGCCAACACGCGTTCCAAAACCTCATCGATTACGAATTCCAGTAAAACACGTTGGTGCATCCCGAGTGGATTGATACGCCAGTGACTTTATCTTTATCTTTTTATATAGTAAGTTGTTGTAGAGACAGAATCCAGAAAATCACTATAGCGCAGTGAGATCACTTTTCAAGTCTCGAACGTTTTGGAAGTTCTTTTTTACCGCATAGACATTTTTGTAGCGTGCTTACACTGCGACTTATACCATATGTAGGTATATGATTCTATACTAAGTCTAAGCATCACATCTCAAACATAGTAGCGGCAGATAATGGAATAAAGAGCATTGCAAAATGCAAATGAGCAAAAGGGCCGGAGGTTCCACGCAGGAAAAACGATATAAAAGAAGGCATGTTTGTAATCTGTCAATAGCTTATCAGCGATAGACTAGGTGCAACTAAAATAAAAACTTCAAAAAATGATCACCAGAGAGGTGGATGAGGTGTAGACAAGAACAACCTTGACAGTAAGCGGCGTGTACTTTCGCACCAGTCACAAAGGTCATATTCACCCAATGCATACCCAGCCGACATGGTCATATTATTTTAGAATGTTTTTTTTTCTGTAAAATTTGGAAATGTAACACCTTTTAAGGAACTATAGGTAACAACCAAGCATGAAGTTCCTGTTAAGAGATTGGTTTTGCACTCGCATTTTAATACCTATTCGAAAATATTTAGGTCAAGGTAAGAATCAGACGAATCTGTGGTTGTTGTACTAATGTGACGAATGTTTGAAGACTCCATCTCTTAAACAACATATACTTTTGAAGTCAAGTTTTCTTTTTTTAAACACTAACTGTAGAAAAAGAACTCGACTTCGGTTTTCTCGCGAAACACTCTCGTGTTTAACGTTCAATACAAAGTGTCAGTTGCCAGATACACGAACATAGACGAACTTACAGATAACTTGTAATCGTTTGAAAAGTGCAGTTGATAAAATGTTTATAGTCCGCACTCTTTCGTTCATTTGTTACTAGCGCGAACTGCTGGCTATCCAGCCTCATGAGCTAGTAACCTTGTTTGTCAAACCCAGATACCAACGTAAGAGACGAAGTTTGTCTTAAAAATACCAATTCGCAAAATATACATTCTGTGGATTATCAGAGGTGTATAGATTACGTTAGAAAGCACGAAAGTTTTTTGGCACGTGTAAGAATTGTGACCAAGATATGTAAAAAAAAATTAGCTGTCAGGTATTCACCGTCCATGTAACAAAAGTAGGTCAATATCAATAATGTCGATAATTGGCTGGCGGCGTTTTCCACATATCTGTTTTCGCAAGCTCCAAGTGACAGTTCTACAACAATAGAGCAAAGAAATTGATGAAATCGATTTTTCCTGAAGCTATCGACTACAGATCACCATCGTCGATTACCTCTCTCAACTCTGTAAGATACAAAGAAGGGAAACCCGATCATTGCCTAAAACAATGTTCCACGCTTCTTTCGCTCTTCTTCACCACTCGCCACAGCATTGTTGAACATGTTGCTCCGTTTTCTCATTCAAATGCTGCCACGCAAATCTTACCACACGCTCTAACTCGAAGTCTCCATGTGCCATATATGGTGTGAAACTATGGCTGTGAGCGCCACCTTAAAGGCGTATCACAAAACTGACGATGTTGAGGTTTCTGTGGGCAAATATAGAGGTTGGGTGTAGATTACGAGTTTGAGTTTGGCCCCACTCAATCCCTCCGTTCTACAAAACGGTGTTGGTTCCTAGAAGGTACGTTAGAACGCACCACCTTTAAACACGTGCAAGTTCCTCAGCAACCCATGTATTCATTGGTCCTACTTGAATAGGCTGTTGAGGAAAGATGCGGCGCGTGTTCAAGGGTGCCGTGTTTTCACTTGTCTCGTGGGAACAAGGACCGTTTTTCATGCTGCTTGTCAGGATGATTAAGAGGAATTAAATGGGGCAACAGTCATACTGTAATCAATGTACCTTATTCTGAACTCTATATTCGCCCACCGAGATCACAACATCGCCAGTTTCGTGATACGCTTCCTTTAACAATCTACGCTATGGGTCCATATAGCTACCCAAGTTATAAATCCTCATTATCTTTGATTCTCGTCGGTAGGACGGACAATTCTGAGCTTTGTATGGCAGTGTATACCAGTTATTGGAGAGAATCAACAGCAAATAATGGAAACGTTGGCTATTCGAAATTAGATTTAATAGTACTTTTCTGCTAAACCTAGCAAAACATGCACATGAGTCTAGGATATATGTGATTTAAATAAAGTAACGTATTAGCAACGAAAAATTGTTGGCTTAAACGAGTAGCGATACAAAAGCACTTTTAAAACAAAGTACACACTCACCCTTCACATGCAGATACACCAAAGTGCGTCCCAAATAAGCGGTCTCTGCAGACATCGCACACACTTGGAATAAAGGCGTCATTTATAGAATAGGCGGACTAAATTGATAGTATTGAACATTCCGAATGGAGCCGTGACGACAATTCAAAAGAATTGCATATTCAATAGTTCTGATTCTAAGCTTGATTGTCGAAATTTTACGGAAAAATAAAATGAAAACATCAGAAACTCAATGAAAATACGCTTTAATTAATTGTTGACTGAAAGTATATAAAGAATCACTACATCAACTAGATTAGCAGCGTCCAAGTAGTGTTGTAACCAAGATTGGTTCACTGAAGAATCAGACGCATGACGTGAGACCAGAAGTGATGGGATATAACTTGCTGGACTGTACGAGCTGCAAACGGCGTTCATCAGTGACAATTACTAAAATGACAAACAAATGTGGAGTAGCAGTGCCTGCTTGTGCTTCTTTTTTCCGGAAGAACCATCAAATGGGAAAACCCAGCAACCGCAGGTGTGGTAATGAGAGGTAAGTTGAGCGAAGAACTGGCTATGGTATGGGAGGCATAAAGCTAAATTTGGAGAAATTAGAGAGTTCAGGGTAATTCGTAGCCCTTGTGGTATTTGAAAAGATATGTTGTCTCTAGATAATCAATTTACGGAATATGACGAATAGAAAGAACCTGACAAAGAGTCGAGCCATCTATACAGACAGATGAATACAGTCGTAACGGTACTGGTTGAACGACCAACTGATGTGAATTGTCAACGATTTGTGTGATTGTATTCATACTACACCACTCTAGATGTTTGCTAGAGCATGTAACTCTGGAATAATTAAATGAGTTCGGGGCGACATAAACCAAAATGATAGCAGCTGACTCTCTTATAAAAAAATTGATATAGTTCTTTATGTATGTTCTTCATTCTGACAGATATTCGAAGGAATGCTAAAAAAAGTTTCAAAACAAACACAAACTTAGAGAGACAATACAACGTACTAACATCAAATACCACTAAACTTCTTTAACAAAAAAAGGTACTGATTTGTAGAATTCGAAGACACATCGAAAACCGGGGTGCAAAATACGTCAAGCAGAAGTAGAGCAGAATAGAAATATGCGCATATTTGTGTTAGATACCGACACAACGGTTTACGTATTCAGAAGCAGCATCACGGAAGGAAATTTTAGAGAGATTGAGCAGATGAAGCATGCTGTTGTGGGGTTCCACAGATGAGGTGTAGTCCAACAAATCGGTAAGGTTTATTCGCCGATGTAGGTGACGCGGTTTGTAGGTCAGGCCATGAAATTATAGAAAAGATTGCGCGACCAAATGTCACCGCCTCTCCTGAAAACCTGCTCTCTCTCGCTAAGTAGGAATGAGGACACAAGGTCATCGAAGACCTACGCGACTCACAGCAAATCCGAATCATTTTAAGTTCCAATATATGTACGTAAATAGGAAACTTTTTAGGTATGGATAAAATTGAATTGGCCAATGGATAAAATTTCTAATTGGAATTTCACAACTTAAACTCGCAGTTTTGAAATATGGGCCCATAGCAAACTAAATTTTATCATTTAGCTATCCGGATTATTTACTGCTTCGTTACTCTCCTTGGGTACCACTTTTTATCTCTAACCCTCATTTCTCTCCTTTTCTTTAGCTCTCTATCTCTGATTTTACTGTACATTTCACATTTGCGTTATTTTTTAAGACGACGATTCGTAGACTTTGCACTAACTACATCAGGTAAGAATTCGCAGCCATAGAAAGGGTAGTCACCATAGTAGTCCTTCAACGCATATCAAGTGAAGCAATTCGCAATTCCTGCATATCATCTTTGGTGCGCTCACTGCGCTGTGATAGAGGTGCACATGACAATCACCATCATTCTTGGTCGGTTATTCATTAGATTCAAATTCAATTTTTTCTAAAGAAAAATGAGACGTTTATGTATTCCTTTCTTTTTTTTTTAGTTTCACTTGTGGTATTTCTTGTCAGTGTTCAAGAACACAGGATTATTTGTGTTTCCTTTTTTGCTTACACTTCTCAATTTTGATTTAGATAAAGATGGTAGATCCTGATTAATGGGTGCGGTGTTGAGTGTCATGAACAAACGGCAGCTAGTAAAATCTCTAACGCGAAACTAGTTGCTCCGTACAGAAGTTTGCATGAGTTCTTTTCTAGTAATTATTTCAACTGAGAGAAGTAGCTCATGGTGGCCAGGATAACCTTGAAATGAAGATAAAGGAATTTTCTCGTCACGAGTTCTCGTCAAAAAGCGTCACAGTGGTTCAGGATTTGAAGCAGTAAGTTGAGGAATAACCCGCGTTCTTTTTAATGTGTTAAAAACGCACGTGGATATAACAAGCCCTGGCAGAGTGTCATATATCGTTTTATATAGAGGATAAAGGATAGAGTGTCTGGCATTAATCAATCGGCTTGTGATGCGCCACCACTTTAGAATCGTTTGAGGTTTACGAACGTGTAACTGGCCTATACAATGACTTGCGGGGGTTAGCCGGTGTGTCAAATCAGTGCTTTTATAATCGCGGACAAGTATGCCACCAATCTATTGAACTAGGAGGAATGAAAGGCTTACTGAGCACTTCGAACCTCCAATCGATCGTGCAGGGAGCGGGACTCCTCCCCGACTGCGCTACACCCGCGTCAGCATGACATATAAACACGTTTATACAATTTGCCTCAATCGGCTGCCAAGCCTGCGGGTGTTAAAAACTGACGTCACTGTCCGCATGCTCACCAAGATGCTCCGCCTTTGAGCGACATCGTTTAATGTTCAGCAAGATATTGCTTGGATCCTTTTATGAATCCCCATCATTTTATAACCAAATTTTTAGAAATTTATTCGTTCAACTTTTCTTCTCTTTTATTTTTCTTTTTGTTGATTTTTTTAAAATCATCTAAGAATCTTTCGCTCCACATGATAGCTGCATCTTGGTTTTTTAGGTGTTGTTGGTTCTTGTTTTTTTTTTGGATCACTAAAGTAAGCGTCAAGCGTACAAGACAGGATATCTTTGATACTCTCTGCTTTTTGCATTTTATCGAAGCGTTGAAAGTACCAAAGCTGATTGAATGATTTGTGCTGTTCATGCTAAACATCGAATGAACCAGGAAGAACTCTGAGTAGAACGAAAACAAATGAAAGAAAAGCAGAAATAAAACATGAAAGCATGGTGATAAACAATGTGAAACATTAGAGAACTTAATGAGTGATCAGCCGAAGACTCTGGAAACGATAGGAGGGATAACAACGGAGAGATGCTATGGATACACTACTTATTGATACTTGGTCATAGTGAATTTCCTTTAAAAAATTGGAAAATGAATGCTTCCTTAACAAACGCCAGTTGATCGGCTGGCGCTTAATCTGTCTTTGAATTCAAGATTCCCATTTTTGAAGCACGCAGAGGTGCGTGCAATATTCTGGAATGGCTCCTGCCTGCACAGCAACAATTTCAGCTTCAGCACTCTGATCGTCTCGCCCAAACTCAAGAAGAAAGGTGTCTAAAATGATCCATTCTGTTCACCTGACTTCATTTTAGTGCTTGAGAAAACAAGAAGCAGTTAAATTTTGAAGAATCAGAACATTTCAGATTTCTAAAGCGAGGAAGTTCAGTTAGATTTCACATGAATTTTTTCACATTTTTTAAATCCCTCTCAATCTTATGTGCATTTTTTTGGTAAAATGGCCACGAATTTTGTCTTAACTCATAATATATATATATATATATATATATATATATATATATACCGGCCTGAACGAAAGACTGAAGTCGGACTTCAGACTTTCTGTGGTGTTCACTTCGTTCCCCCTCACTGATCAATGAAAAATAATAGTAGTTTATTTACTCCTTTTTTCTCTGAAATTCTTCTGTTTATTCTCTGCAATTCGAAGAAAGGAGTTGGTTCCATAGTTTTCTTTCTAAACGCGTCAGTTCTACACTTGGAGAATATTCAAACTTTAGCTACAAACACTCAACATAATGAGACGCGATGTGAAAATATTACTCGAAGTTCGGGGTTTTCCTCTTGTTTCTCCCTAACAGTTATCCCAGAAAAGTGTTTCAACATGAAATGACGTGGACGAAATCATCGTACTGATAAAGGTAGTGTTCTACGTCAGATCATATAAACAGATTGCTACTATTTAAGCAGCCGTTTGCAAAGGTGTTTCCATTTTCTGCGGTACGGAGGAGTTGTAGAGGTGAAAAGCAACGCGAAAAGTGGATACGACCATGAAACGTTTGCAAAGTCCCATTTACCTTTAGCGACATGCACACGAAGTTATGTATACGCGATACGTCTGCACCACGACACAGGAATTCGACCCCGTGGGATCCGCCTCACCGCATTTTATACCATTACGATGCCGACGCAGAAATAGACGCGGGTGGACCCGTCTGCTGCACCCCCTTCTTGGAATTTCGTTTCACACACATACACACACATACACACACATACACACATACATACACACATACATACATACACACATACATACATACACACACATACATACACACACATACATACACACACATACATACACACACATATACACACACACACAATTGGGTGAGTACATGTCGGTGATTCGTAATGAATTAACCCTTCTCACTTCATTTGACTGTTTTCTGGCGTTGGCGCACTATGACGTTAGGTGATCTGTCTCGTTGCATTCTAAAGCCAGCACGTTCATCTGACGTGATGTCAGGGACACCTGCCACACAACTCTACTGCTTTCTAGTGGAGTCGCACCACTGAGCACCAACTGAGCACCAGAAAGATGGAGTGGAAGCCGTCCCACCATAACCTTTTGCGTCCTGGCACATCTATCTGATGAAGAGTCCGTGCCAACCATGTTAGTACTTTCCTGTGTGGACGCTGTGTAACGCTTTGAGACCCTATCATCCTGCCTTGGGCGCTGGCGCAACACTTCAACATCGTGAAGCTCCTCTCACTGAGTTCTGATGCCATCACGCTTATTTGATGTCTCTTCTACCAAGATCTCACTATTTCATTGGAAAAAATGTGATTATGTTCAGGACTAAATCTTTCACAAGATGAAAAAGAGAATTAGAAGCGAGTTTTTTGCACCCTCAATCTACGTAGTTTTCTTTCACAAAAAAAAAACCGGAGCACTGGAAGCTTTGTGATTTATAGCAAAAAAAGAACACAAGGACACATTAACGAAGTGGCAAACATAATCCACATAACATCGAAAAATTCACGACACGAAAAGCTTCTGCGAAAATGCTGAAGAGGACGAAAACATCTGAAAAGAAGGCAGGTAAGGATTTAATCTATTGCGAAGGCTAGACGTACAAAAACATTCACATTTGACTTTTGTCGTGTTTTGAACATCATAACATGTTTTCTCCGCAACAATATCTAGAAGCGTGGTTGTTAATCTTTACTTACTTGACTTAATCGGCGGTCATCGCCTGACGCGATTACCTGCATCTTCGCCGAGGTGTGCCGTCCTTGAACACAGCTCTGCCCAACCTTCTCGATCTTCTGCGAGAGCTTGCACAGAATCAATCCATTCGTCGCTATTCCATATTCTGCGAAACCTTACGTCTCGCCTGAACTGCCTATCCACGCCGAGTGTCCTCAGGTCCTCTTTTACCACCTCAGTCCAGAACTTCCGTTTTCGGCCAGGTGGCTTCTTCCAGCTCGAACCCGACGAACTCCTCAGAACTCGTTGAACAAGGCGATCTGCCGGTCTCCTTAATATAGGACCAAAGAAGCGAAGACAATTTACTTTAGCCACTTTCGATGGCGGTGCAAGATGTTGATGTTTTCCACGTGTCATTCGCCGGTATACCACATCAATCTCTGCGTAAAGATCTTCATTGTGACATACCCTAGGCCAAAAGTAGCCAAGTAGCCGTCTAAGTAGCTTTCGTTCCGTGCATTCAAGCCTCTCCATAACCGTTGATGGTGCTGCCCAAGTTTCCGATCCGTACATCATGATGGGGCGAATTGCGGATAGGTAGACTCGCAGCCTGACTTCGTTGGTGGTGGGGGTCGACCACAGACATTTCGTTAAGGAGTTAAATGCAGAAGTGGCCTTAGCGCATCTTTGCTGAACATCTCTCTCGTAGCTGCCGTTGTTCTTCAGCATACAGCCCAGGTAACAGAACTCATCGACAAGTTCTATCGGTTGTCCGTCCACCCTGATTCCCGTTCGAGGTCTCGAAGAGATCCACATCTGCTTGCATTTATCAGGGCGTAGACGTAGGCTGCAGCCAGCTTCGATACAAGGTTGACAACATGTTGAAGTTTCGTACTGCTTTCCGCGAATATAACAACATCGTCGACGTACTCGAGGTCAGTCAAGGGGCACCCTGATGGTGCTAAGACAATGTCGGCAGGACACTGGTCGACTGTTCTTCGCATAATGTCGTCGATGGCGAAATTGAACAGGAAGGGTCCTGTCACCGCCCTTTGTCTTACTCCAGTTACCACTTCAAACGGTGTTGTACATCCGGCTGGTGTTCGAACTGCAGCAGTTATTCGTTGATTCATGTCATCAAGCAAGTGAACGAACTTTCCTGGCACTCCATCTGCGCGGAGCGCGTTGAGAAGACGGCCTCGGTGAGGAGAGTCGAACGCGGCTTCAAAGTCCAGAAACCCTAGTTGCGTTGGCATCGAATACCACTGCCAGATTTCGATCACTCTCCTGGCGATGAACACCCGGTCAATCGTAGATCGGCCAGGACGAAAGCCAGCTTGCTCGTCGCGCGTTGTTTCTTCGCGATGTTTAATGAGTCGGTCCAGGATAATGCGCTCCAGTACCTTGTACATAGCACGCAGCAAAGAGATTCCTCGATAATTCCTTGGGTCCGTGGCGGATAACTTCTTGTGGAGGGGAATTATGATAGCGTGTCTCCACGAATCAGGTATCCTTTCGTTTATCCATATTGAACAGATGATCTTTGTCATTTCAGGAATCCCAGACGGAGGAAGATATTTCAGCATTTCTGCGCTAATCCCGTCGTCTCCACCAGATTTTCCATTCTTCATTTTCTGAATACAGACCAGGACCTCCGACTCGGTCGGTGTCTCCTCGTTAACCGCATATGTCGATCTATGAACGTGTTCGAGTTCAGGAGCTGACGGTGCTAGCCGGTTCAGCAAGGTCTTGAAGTGTTCCTTCCAAATTGGAAAGGTTGGTTCACCGACAGCTACCCCATTAGCAGTGCTGAGGACATGGAACATTTTCATTTTGCCGCTATACAGTTTTAGTAGAACTCCATCTCAAACTCCATCGCTCTTGACGTCCACTCGTTATCGCGGTCTTTTTGCAGTTGACGACGCAGCTTCCTTCTAAAACGCTTTTCCTGGTTGAAGTCACCAGCGCTGCGCGCGACAAATACAGAATTGTATGTGGATTTTGCTTCCGCAGATGCAAAGGTAAACTTCTTCCGCGGCAGTAGAACCGGGAGCGTTTCCTTTGCAGCGTCCTGGATGCACTTTGTGAAGGAATCCGCATCGCTAAGCTTCTTCCTGGTCCGTACTCCAACATGAATAGACACACGTTGGCGGAATTTTCTTCTGCATTCATCGTCTTTCAGACCTGCCATGTCGATTTTCGGTTGAAGAGGAACTCCTCGGTTTCTCTTGTGGGACCGTATCTTGAGGCTGAGAAGAACTGGACGGTGGTCAGAGTCGAACGCGACGTCCCAAGCAGCTCTAGATTTTCGGATATCTGACTGAGGAATGTTCCTCGCCAGAACGTAGTCGAGCTGAAGTTTAAGAGTCCTCATCTTCCGCTTGCGCTGCTCTTCAGGCGTTAAAAAGGTTGACCCCTGCCACGTGAGCTGATGTCGTCGATGATTCCTCTTAAACGTAGGAGCGATGATGAGGCCCGTCTGTTTGCACAAGTCGACCAGACGGTCACCGTTGTCCGACGTACGCTCCGCTGCATAGTACCATTTTCCTAGCACATCGGATTGCTGTTCGAGTCCCATCTTCGCATTTGCGTCGATTCCGACAATGACCACCTGCTGGCTTGGTATTTTAGACATCAACGCATTGAGTTCATCATAGAAGGCGTCCTTACTGTTGTCCTCAGCGGTTTCCGTAGGTGCGTGAACACTTACGATCCAGAGTTTACGTCCTCTGCGATCCCGCAGTCGTAGAAAGGCGCATCTAGACGACGTTGAGCCAAATTCCTCCACCAGGTTCTTGTAATCGTTCCTCACAGCTATCGCGCAGCCACCTACTTTGTTCTCATCAGCATCGCCGCAGTATATGGTGTAATTTTCGATGCGGGATCGATGGCGGGCCAATCTCTCATGCGTGTTTCCTGCAGTGCAGCAAAAGGCACACAGAGATATCGCAGAAATCTGGATAGAGTGGCTTGTTGGAGTTCACTCGATAGTGTTCGGCAGTTCAGCGTGACGAAACGAATGGTTGTTGCCAAAGATTCCATGCTCCCTTCAGGCAGTTGACCTTTCAGGTTATGGGTTTTGGCAGTGTGCTGGACGACAGCACCTTTTTGCAATGTATGGGAAGTTTTCGCCATATAACAGTGCATGTTATACAACTCGTACGTTCCCAATGCTAATCTTAAATAAACTAAATCGATGAAACTTGTTTAAAGAAAGTCGTCTAAAAAGATGTTGGCAAGAGAGAATCAGGAATCACAATTTGTTAGTTTTTGTGTTTTGCAAAAAAAAAGTAGTTTCACCTTTTTCTCGCAGAACTCAAAACGCTGAGAAATTTTTGAAAAAAAAAACTTGGGAAAAAATTATTTAGAAAAGAATGTGATAAGACTCTGTTTTGCGAATGTTCTAAACAATAGCCTTCAAGCTATATGTACAATCTAAAAGCTAATCTCTTTTGCTGCTTTCAATCTATTCTATAATCAAAGGACTTATCACTTTTACAGGCGGGTGTGCTGTAACGGTTAGAGGTTCCGCTTCCTGCACGATCGATCGGAGGTTCGAATCCGCCCTAGTGCTCACCAAGCCTTTCATCCCTCCGGGGTCGATAAATTGGTACCAGACTTGTCTGGGAGGATAAAAGCACTGACTTGACACATCGGCTAGCTACCGCAAGTCATTGTATAGGCCAGATACACGTTCGTAAACCTTAAACGATTCTGAATTGAAGTGAACGTGGGGGCGCATCCCAAGCGGATTGATTAACGCCAGAAACTTTATCTTTTTTATCCTTATCACTTTTACTGTTTTGTATAGTTGAAGGTAAACTTGCTCACACAGGTTTGTATGCTCTACTTGAGACATGACCAAAAGTAACCTGTCCTATCACGAGTTTCACATGCGTTTATTCAGTCGCTCGCAATGGTTCGGTGGTAGAGGGCTCGAATGTCATTTTGGTGACACTGGTTCGGTCCCCACCGGTAAAACGTACTCCATTTCTGAGGAATATTTTTGTGATACACAGGCAAACACACATACACAATCAGACTAAGCGCGTTATTATGTCTGAACTTTCGGCTAAAGCCCGATGTCCAGACTTCTTCGAGTGCTCGCTTCGCTGGCCTTCAGATTTAAAGCGGGAGCACTTTCTAAAAACTTCTGCCGAAGAATTAAACCTGTTTCTGTTACTAAGAACGGATCACCTCGCTCTTTTCAGAAATATAAACGCTGAATTTTCTGCAGACTTGATGGTAAAAGTGTCATTTTATATCTATATTCGTTCTATACCGCTATAACGTCGAAAATTTTTCCGCTTCCTTTCCAAAAATTAACGGAGAATGACATAAAAGATAAAAAGAATAAAGTCATTGGTGTATCAACCCACTTGCGCCAACGCGTTTTACTGCAATTCGTAACCGTTGGAGCGTTCTTTTACAACTCATCTTGGACTGCACAACGACTTTGCGGAGGCAGCCCATGATTAAGTCAGCGTTTTTATCCCCGCATTTTTCGATCCCAGAGGCAAGTCTGGCACTAATTTTTCGATCCCAGAGGCATGGAACCCTTGGTCTGCACTAGGGCGGTTTTTAAGCATCGCCCGTGCTGCTGCAACGAACCTCTTACCGACTGCTATGATCAGATACCATCAAGCTGATAAAGATAATTGACCTACCCAGAATAGTGTAAACAGTTAACTCATACTAAAGCAGCTGTCTCCATGTGTGTATATAATTTTTGAGGAAATCATTTGACAAGCATGATGTGGGCAACATAAAGAAGAGGGAAAAAACACACTTCGGTGAAAAGTTACGCAGACAACCTGCCTTCATTCGTTTGTTTGCTCTCTGGCATTGGCACACTACTCGAGTCGAGAGAACTGTCTCACTTGAAACATTTAAACGCCAACACGCTAATCTGACATCTTTGCACCCGTACTACCTCACCACTCGACTTTCTGCTGCGATAACATGCCTTCCTCACAAATTGACAACAGGAATGAAACCGGCCGCTTAAATGGTAGCAAAAAGTTTGCGTGATCTGACGTAGAACGTTATCTTTAACAGTACGATGATGTTGTTCACGCCTTTTTATGTTAAGCATCATTCTGTGATAGCTGTTCGGGAGAAAACAGGAAGAAAACCATACTTAGAGTACTGCTTTCAAATTGTATCTAAATTATGTTGGTACCGAAGGAATGTTTGAAGCTGAAGTTTGAATGTTCTTCAAATATCGAAATGACGCGAATTGAAAGAAAACTATAAAGTCTTTCGCCTAAGTACAAAAGAAAGAAAGAAGAAGGTGCTGTTAGAAGAGCACAATTCCTACCTTGCAGAAAATGCCACTATTATTAATTTTCATTGAACAGTGATGGCGAGCAAAGGAAATACCACAGAAAGTCTGAAGTCCGGCTTTAGCTGGACGTTTAGACTGGTATATAATAACGGGCTTATTCTGTCGGCTTACTCTCTGTGTGTGTATGTGTGTCAGTCACAAAATTCGAAAAGGGGGTGCGACGGCGTCGTAGAACTATAAAATGCAGCGAGCCGGGCCCCACGGCGTCGAATTCCTGTGTCGTGGTGTAGAAGTATCACGCAGTAACTTCGTGTGCATGTATCAAAAGGTAAATGGGTCGTTGCAAAAGTTTCATATTCGTATCCAATTTTGGCGTTGCTTTTCACCTCTACGACTCTTCCGTTCTTCGAAAGTGGAAACACAAATGCTAACTGCTGCTTATACAGTAGCCAACTGTTTACGTGATCTGATGTGGAACGGTATCTTTATCAGTACGATGATGTCGTTCACTTCGTTTTATGTGAAACATCATTCTGTAATATTTGTTGGGGGAAACAAGAGGATAACCTATATTCTGAGTAATGATTCCAGGTCGTGTCTATATTACACCGATATCGAAGCAGTGCTTAAAGATGAAGTTTGAATGTTCTCCAAATGTAGAACTTACGCGTTCACAAAGAAAACTATGAAATCTTTTGCTTCAATTTCCTTTGAGAAAAAGGAGAAAACGTTTCACTCATTTCACAGAAAATGTCATTATTATTAATTTATATTCATTGATTAGTGATGGCGAGTGGAGCGAACACCACAGAAAGACTGAAGTCTGATATATATATATATATATATATATATATATATATATATATATATATATATATATATATATGGGCCATATCACCCATGTAACCTGCACTGTTATATGGCAGAAGCTTCCCATTCATTGCACAAAGATGACGTCGTCCAGCACCATGCCATAGCCCATACCTTGAAAGGTTGAATGTCTGAGGGAAACATAGGATCTTTGACAACAAACATGCGTCTCATAACATCGAACTGCCGATCGGTGTTAGGTGAACTCACAAGCAGCTCTATTCAAACTTCTGAAATATCTGCATGCACCGTTTGCTGCATTCGCGAGGTCGCAGAGTACTCAAACTCTTTATCGTAAGTGCTCACGCACCTATGGAGACCGCAAAGGATCACAAAAAGGAGGCGTTTTATGATGATATCAATACTTTGGTATCGAAGACACCAAGTCAGCAGGCGGTAATTGTCGGAATTGATGCGAATGCAAAGATGGGAATTGAACAACAATCCGATGTGCTTGGTCAAGGTCAAGCGTGATGATGGGACACAACCCTCTCGAATACGACCCGCCTCACCCCTTCTCTCTCTCTCTCTTCTTCCCTTTCTTCTTCTTCTTCTTCTTCTTCTTCTCGATCGCTTCTGCAACAGTTCTCAGTTGCTGTCAAATCATCAAATTTGGTGCGTTTCGAAAAAAAAATGGAAATTTGGTGCGTTTCGAAAAACCAGAATCGAAAATTAAGTAACAATACACAATTGTGAAATTCGGTAGATGACAGAGGCAAAGAAACACCAACAAGTAGAAGAATCAAATTTGCTGAAATGTTGCTGAAACCACTGCGATCACGACCTTGATCACCTTGACTTTCGTTGTTCTTTGGAATGGTCGAGCAGGCGCCAGTAATCCTTTCATTTGTCTCGATCGTGCGCCATAGTTGGTTTCTCTGCGACTGCACTATAGATGGGTCGAAACCCCCTTAGTGGTGACCTACTCGACTTAATCGTCGGCCGGGTGTGACGGCCTATAGCGGCTTTCCGTATCTGCGCCGTCCTTGAATATATCCAACCCCATCCTGCTCGAACTTCAGCTAGACTTCGCATAGAATCTACCCATCCGTCGCTATTCCACAAGCGGCGGAATTTCACGTCTCGAGTGAACTGCCTGTCAACGCCAAGTGTCCTCAGATCCTTCACCACCTCAATCCAGAACTTTCTTTTACGACCGATAGACGTTTTCCAATTAGGATCTGGAAGCATCCTCAGAACTACTTGGACAAGACGATTAGACGGCCTCCTCATAACGTGACCAAAGAAGCGGGGACGGTTTTCCATGACTACTTCAGAAGGCCAAGCAAGGTGTTGACGTTTCCACGTGTCATCCGCCGGTACGCCATGTCCACTTTCGAGTAAAGTTCTTCGTTATGGCATACCAATGGCAAAAGTAGCCTAGTAGTCGTATAAACAGCTTTCTCTCAATGCAGTCAAGCTTTTCCATCACCGGGGTCAAATCTCCTGTCCGTACATTATGATAGGGCGATAGGTAGGCTCGCACCTTGACTTCGCTGGCGATGGGATTCGATCACAGGCACTTGGTGAATGAATTGAACGACAAATCAGCTTTAGCGCATCTTTGTTAAATATCTTTCTCGTACCTCTAACGTATCATTACCGCTATCTCGTACCTCTATCGTATCGTATCTCTATCGTATCATTTTTCAGCACAGCCCACATAACAGAACTCAAACACAGAATCGATAGGTTGCCCGTCCACCCTGATTCCCGTTGAGGGTCTCAAGGACAACGACATTTGCATTTCTCATGGGTGTTTCCTGCAGTGCAGCAAACGACACAGAGAGATTTTGCAGGAGCCTAGACAGGGTGGTTTGTTGGAGTTCATTCGACAGTGTTCGACAGTTCAGCGTGACGAAACAGTGGTTGTTGTCAAAGATTTCATGTTCACTTCAGACTGTTGACCTTTTAGGTTATGGGCTCTGGCGATGTGCTGGATGCTCGCAATGTATGGAAATTCTTGCATGGGTATCACGAGCAGGTATCAATCAGAAAGTACACGTAGTCTCATAACAAATAACACATATTGTTATTTGTTCAAATTCTCAAGAACAGAAACAAAAAAAAAACACGCTGCGGTGCAAACAACAGTATGCACAGATTCTCACTCATCCCTTAATTTGGCGCGATGTAACTGTTCCATGTAAGCTCTCTGCGTATGCGCAAATTGGAAACAGTACAGCTTTCAAATAGTCATACAAGGACAGTAAAGATAAATTTTGTCGCCACATCCACCACTGTGTAACAGAAAAGACTCTTTAGTTTTTTATTTTAACCTTTTATTTTATGAGGGAGATCAGTGGATTTTCTCATATTCTTATACAAATACCGTGTCAGTATAGAATGCATGTAAAATATTCTAACCGTTCCCTGCACTTGCTTTTTTATTCAATAGAAGCTCATATAGTGGTCATTTCTGCTTTCTACAGCGCTTGAAAACAGCCAACATTAGCGGTGAACCGTATGAGTAGCAGTTAGGCGTCACTTATCTTCGAGATACGCCTTTAGGTAGAATGTATACCCGCGGCCAAGTAGTGCGTAGGCTGAGAATTTCCCAACACAGTGGTCATAATTGGTGGATGAGAGCAACAGAAGAGTCATGAGAGGTCATATTCGACACTCGTCTTTGTAATAAGGTTGTGTACTATTTGAAAAAAAAAGACTGAAGAAGTCTTGAAAGCGTAGAGCGAAAATAGTTCAGGTACGACGAAGGCATGCAAGCCACAAAATGATAAAAGATCTTACTCTTTATAGTTCTGGGTAAAACTAGTGTGCTACTTAAGCTAAGCTTGACGATAGGCGACTAAGCATTTTCTAATTGATGTAAAATCTGCTTGATGACATCCGGTTCGCTTCGCTGGCTAACCGTGCAAAATCGTGTCCGGTATTTGTCCGATATCAGTTCTGAATATAAGAACAAACCACTGAAGCACCTTGTTTACCTTGACTCCCGTCGTTCGTCGATTTGCTTAAGTCAATCGACGGGAATACTTCTACTGGTCGCGATCGTGTATCAGAGTCGCCCAGTCGCTTCTCTTTTCGTGTGGGACGCAAAGAGGCGCAACTTCTTTAAACTTCGGGAAGAAATCTGGCCATAGGGTCGGCGTTTTTCCTGTAGTACGCTTAGTGTCGCGTTGGCCCCAGTTGCTCACGGCTCTGGTTCAACGATTGTCGTTGAAATGCATCACATGTCCGGCCTAGCTTATTTTGCTTCCCTGATAAACCCAACGGCATCTCTAATCTTCGATCGCTGAAGTATGATAAAACTTGGAATCCTGTCATTCATTTGTGTGAAGTGGAATATTCCTAGCATCACTCCTTCGATTGAGTATTCAGTGACACTCACAGTATTTTCTTCCTGCTTGCGTAATGCTCAGGTTTCTGAAGCATACGTGAAAGCAAGAAATACGGAGGTGTAACGGAGCCGGGTGTTCCTGGTCTTCTTCGGTACATCCTCGATGGTCTTACAACTCCTCAAGCCGCTCTCTTCCTCCTTTCCTGGCTAGGCCGTGTCATTCTGCCCATATTGGAAGTCAGGTCGTTGTTCATGTGCATTTCCTGACTCAGATAGGTGGTGCATTCTGATAATCCAGTGTGTGTAAGTGGGCCATCCGTCATGTATGTGTTTATATATGTACGCATATATAAACACATACATGACGTATATACGTATGTATATGCGTATGCATGGGGTGTACATATGTATGCATGTATGTATGTGATGTGTGTATGTGTTCTCTCATTCTTCTGACTTTTCAGACGTCGTCTTTTTCTTAGTAGGTACCTACGAAAATGTAGGCTGACACTGGTCCCACCTTTTCTCATAAAAGCTCTTTTTTATATGTTAAAAAACAACAAAAAATAATATCTGAATCTCTAGAAGACTTGGACTTTTTCGTGATACACCTCCTTCCAGTAGCATCAGATGTTTATCTACTCTTAAAGGTGTTTTTTCCTTTAAAAAACGTAGATCGCTTCCACGGTCCCATCGACAAGCCAAACGTCACGGAGGCTTATCGCGTCTTACCACCACACGTGTTTGATTCAACGACAATTCCACTGATACTGTATGCATCGCCTTCCCGAAATTTCAACAGTTGAACCGATTTGAACCGAGCGTTGAGTGTTCATTCTACGTTGTTCCAAGAAAAAAATGCGGAAAAAGACAATTGTAACCGAGCTCGAGTTGATTTCCTTCAACAGCAAGGCATTATATTAATGTCACGTAACATTCAGCTTGTGTTTCGTTCGGTAATTATCAGCCTCTCTCTCCTCGCTCTCTTTCTTTCTCCTTCGCACCTACCCACTTATTTCCGAGAACGATGCTGACTTCCTCAATATATTTTAAGCTTTATTTGATATATTGATAGATTTTTGCCATGTAGCTTTCGTCTACTAATGGCGTATCACTCCACCGAAACGAGGTGCATCTCATTTACGTTCTTTTTCTCCTAGTTGAATTCCAGCTGTGTTTGGCTCATGTGCAATGTTAAACTTCAAACACGTTTCCTAACATAGTTAGAAGTTACGCAGGGTGAGAAACCTTTCATATCGTAATCCATGCATAATTTACAGTAAGCAAATTGAATGTTTGAATCATTTTCTGACACCAGAGAGCAATATTCTCGGATCTGTCTCACTAGAGGGATTACAGTTTTTAGTCGCGAGGCTGCGTGGAGCGTCCCCAGGGGGGATAGGGGGCTAATCGCGGACCAAAAGCGACTTTGTTCCTGCCCTGAGATGCAGCTAGATTTTGGGAACCGAATCGCTGTTTCTGCTGTGCCAGGACTGACTCATCTCTGTAAGCCGCACGTCGGTCCGGCCAAAAGCCTGCATTCAAGTGACTGGGAGGTGCAAGGGAAGCGGTTCGGAGTCGCCTCCAACAAACAAGCCCCACCCGTCCACTCCAGAAGAACGGAAGGTTCTTACACAAAAACTCACGGGATTAAAAGCCCGCAACCCGCCAATGGGTTTTAACATTATATCCATCTCAGAGTAATTAGAAATGGTATCCTGATTCCGAAAAGAAAAGCCTGGTACGGTAGCTTTAGGAGGGACGGGTTGCGGATGTCATCTAGGCTACCGAAATGGAAAAGATTAGGATGACGATCTGTACTTGTAACTTCTGTACTGCATCGAATCCGACCCTTCAATATCTGAAGATGCAAGCCAGGACGTTCAAGTACGACGTCATCGGATGACCGGAGACGAGACGACGCCACCCACTTAACCCCGTGAATGACACTGAAGAAGCATCCCATCAAGCGACTAGGAGCAAGGAAGCCGATTTAGAGTCGCTTGCAATAAGTAAGCTCCATTGGTCTATTCGGCTGGACGTCACTTTCTCCTTTAGAGATCCCGTGGGACTAGAGGTCTGCAGCCTGCTCATGGATTTTGAAATTATAAATTAAATATAATTACAATTTCTATTAACACACAGTAATATGAAAGTGTTCTGACTCTGGAGGAACGCCTGCTACAGTTGCGCAACGTTGGATGGTGTTGGAGGAGTCATCTAAACTGCCGAAACAGAAAAGGGCTAAAATGACAATCTTTACGTACAACACACATACGCTCGCATCGAAAAAGGTTATCGAAGATCTGACGATGTAGGCCAGGAAGATTAAGTACGACGACGCCACCCATTGAATGCCGTATACGAAACTGTTCTTAGGAACATGCGACAGTAGAGGAGTTAGTGGAGTTGGTATCCTCGTCAACAGGAATATGGCAACGAACATCTATTCTTTCGAGGAACTTACAACCCGAATCGGACGTCGCCTACCTCGCTTACACTTCAACACCAAGCTATGAAGGGGAAGAAGTCGAAACTTTCTCATGGACCAAGAGGGGTTCTATGGAGAAGGCCAGACTTTCTACAAGGTCATTATTGGTGATTTTAACGCTAAGATTGGCCCTAGAAGAACACCTGGAGAACTTCATATCGGAACCCACGGTCTTTAATGGAATGAGCAGGAAGAGACGCTTTTTGAGTTTATCATGACGAATAAGATAATCCATGGAAACTCGCAAATCCAGAAGCCCTCCTCTCTTTGTTGGATGTGGGAGTCGCCCGATGGAGGGTATTATAATGAAATCGACCACACCATCGTCAGTAAAAGGTTTTGCCTGACGGATGTAGCTGTTGTACCAAAGTTTTAAATGGGATCGGATCATCACCTTTTTCGAGGAAGATTTTCTTTCACACGGAGAGGAGAAAAAGCCGTGAAGTTCACTAAGCGAACTCCTAGAACCATGATTGACTGGAAACTCTTCGCTTCGCTTTGCTCACGACCGTACGAGGAAAGCGAAGGATTTCAAAACCACCAAGAAACGCCTTACTCCGGGTACTCTAAAGCCGATGCGTCAGCGTAGCGCTGCACGAACCACACGCAACCAAGAACTCACGTCCGAGCTCGCAAGGCATTGCAGAGAGACGACAAAAGAACACCTCAAAGAGAGAAGAGCAGAAGTGCTGACTGACCAACTAACAACCGTAACATCAAGAAGGGGCATGGAGAAAATAATCCACGACTTCTGCTCTGATCCCCTCGACAGCCATGTCCAATTGCCTCCTCACCAGCTGAGGGAATACGGACACGTCATTCCAGAGGTTCTTCCGTCCAGAGTACAACCAAGGCATCATTAATCAGTATATAAAGGTACTTCGAGAGTTCATCCCGGAATTTCGCCGATAGGGTGACACAATCTTACCCAAAATATTAAGCGCCACTCTCGAGAACGCAATGAGGCTCTCCTCTCTATGCTGGAGTCACCTGTGGAGGGTGTCGTATTGAAATTAACCGCATCGCTTCCACCGAGGAAGATGTTTCTTCGCTGAGAGAAAGTCCCAGAACTATCTTCAACTGGAATCTTTTCGTTACACTAGCCTGCTCTTGGGAAGATTCGCAATGGACAGCACCGACAAAAATACGATCGGTTCGTTGAACATCATCATGACTGCACGAGGAAATCCCAGAGTTCTAGAACCACCAAGGGACATCTGTCTCTCGCAAGACTTTGCAAAGAGGCAATAAAAGAACACCTCAAAGAGGGAAGGACAGAAGTACTGGCTGACCAAACAACAATCGCATCATCGAGGAGGCGCGTGGAGAAAATCATCTACGGCTTCTGTTGTGATCTCTTCGACAACCATGTCCACTTGCCTCCTCACTATGGAATACGGACATGTCATTCTAGAGTTTCTTCCGTCCGTAGTACGATATGCTATCATGTCGGCAAGAAATCTTACAACACCTGATCCCGACAGGATAAAATCTGAACATCTGAAAAATCTTTCGTCAGTTCTCATCAACATCCTGGGAACTCTTCACGCGTTACCTGTCGGAATGCAAGGTCCCTAAACAGTGGAAGACGACGAGACTGTGTTGTTGTATAAGAAGGGAGACCCACACGACATCGGCACCTATCGTCTAATCTGCTTACTGTCCGTCCTCTACGAGCTTTCCGCAAAAGTGATCCTTAACAGGATTGAAAAAGTGTTTGATGAAGGACAGCCATACGAGCAAGCAGGGTTTCGAAGAAGATTTCAGTCTGATACACCATATTCACATTGTTTGGAAACTTATCGAGGTATCGCGAGAGTACAAAATGCCGCTCTGCCTCACCTTTATCGGCTTGAAGAAGGCCTTCGACACAGTTGAGGTGGAAGCAGTCATGGAAGTTCTGGAAACCAAGGCGTTCCTACTCACCATATAAAAGAGTTGTACAGTAAATTCACGACTGGAATTTCGCCATTCTGCAAGAATATCATGATCGATAGAGGGGTCCAGCAAAGTGACACAATTTCACCTAAAATATTCACGGCCACCCTCGAGAACAAAATGCAAAGGCGGGAATGGGAAGACATGGGGGGAAAGTCGACGGTCGGTAGTTACAAAATTACGCTTTGCTGATGACGTTGTACTGATGAAATCTAACATCAGCCAAGCGGAACGGATGCTGACCGAATTCGTCGAAACATGTGGATGTATCGTTCTTCAGCTGAGTTTGCAAAAGACGGTATTCATACATAACGGATGGGTTCTGGATGCCAATTCACATTCAACGGAACGGACATATCCGAATGCACCAGCTACGTCTATCTAGGTCGAGAAATAAACATGAAGAACGACCCCACCACCGAGGAAGGAAAGAAACAAGAGGGTAGGGAAGCGTGTATTCAGAAACCTGCGCACATTGCAAGCAGGAAGAACATGCGGTAAGCATTGAACGCTCAGTCAAAGGAGTGATACTAGGAACATCCCACTTTGAGCAAGTGAGAGACGGGATTCGAAGGTCTGTCATACGTCAGCGATCGAGGATCAGAGACGCCGCAGCATTTGCGAAACACAGCAAAATAAGGTAGACCGGACACTTGAAGGATTTCAACGACAACCGTTGGACCAGAGCCGTGAGCCACTGGGTTCCACACAATAATAAACGCACTTTAATAAGATCGCCGACACGATGGTCAAAATTCTTAATCTACGCTACGAGCCTTATCCAAGTTGTAGTGTGTTCAAGTGCTGTAAGTTGTGCACCTGGCAGTTATCCTATAATAAGCTACGTGCATGTGTATGTGATGAGAAGAATCGATGCAGCGTCTTCGTCCTGTTCATGGGTGTCCTACGCCGCTCCTCCTCCTCCTCTATTCGATACTTGTCAAAGGCGCAGTAGGCTAATTATGCTATTTTGCATCATGACTTGACTGTTTTATCTCTCATAACTCACTGGACTTTTTTCGTATAATTTCCTCTTGGTAGGTATTCAGGTAATGTGCCGACAACAAAGCTTCATTTGGACCATTGGTAATGTTGGTGGTTATATTAATAATCGAATGTGTGAAACTTGAATACAATGGTTTGGAGCTGTAAATTGAATAGTTTTGTCAAACTGCATCGCTCCACATTCCACAATACTGTGACAAATAAATCTCCTGTAAAAAGTGTTATTTTCCAGAAAAAAACAACAGGCAACAAGTAATATAGTTTGGTTTTCTGTGTCCTAGAAGCTTGGATGTTTAGTCCATATAGATTTTCATTGTCGAGGGGGGTTCAGATTTTTAACTAAGGATACCGAGAACCTTTTTTTTACTTTGGTTTAGGTGACATATATTGCAAATAACCATTGCTAAATTATTCTCGTTGAGATAGAATTGAAAAGGTTAAACACTGCGAAGCTTAACATACTAGATACTAAAAGCAAAAACCCATCAGTCAAGATTAGCTGCAAGTAACATGCTCTTTCCGCTCCTGTGGCATCTCTTTGGCTAATTTTCACTGAATTTAGCTAAATAATTTGCACTGCAGCCAGAACTCCACACGTATTTCATTCGTATTCGTATGTGTTATATCTGTTATATCTTGTTCTTATCTTGTATATGTTATATCTTGTGTTATATCTACTCATTTTAGTTAGTATATATCTGGATTTCTTTCGTTTTCAACTATTTCTACATGAATTCTACCAATTTTATCCTTGATAACTTCCTTCACTGGGCAATTAGCAACTGTCATCAAACAATTGTGTACGTACAGCCCAACTCATTAATACTCAGAATTATTTATTGCTGGCCTAACATCTAAGGAGGATAAACCGATATTTATTACACTATGAAGTAAACTCCGTGGACCTCTTTTGTTTTAAGTTACCATGGTTTTTCATTTTATCCTTTTTTTTTATTACGTTGTATGGGAAGCACAACATAGTCTTAATGAAGCTCTTTTCAATTACTTTTACCGTTTGTTTCGCTCAAACTGAGAGCCTCAAAGATGTTACTTTGTAGAGATATGTTTTCTGTCACGTTTCTTATGTAACTCTTGTGCCTAGTTATCCTTCTTCTAGAATGAATGCATTTTGGGATTTTACTATGATTCCAATTACAACAAACGCCAGTAATTCACAATTGCAGAAAAAGTGAGACAGACGTTGAATTGCTACAAACTAAGATCTTGAGCTCCCCCTAGGAGCAAAACCAATCATAAAACTAATGGAAACTACAGACGTACATATATTCATGCACTACTTTGTACGAAAAAAACGGAAAACTGTTAAAAGCAATAAAAAATGAAGTTGAGGAAGTTAGATATCGTAAAAAAAAATGTTAGAGTGAGACATGTACTTTCATGGAGGACGTGGTGCGCCGTCATGTTACAACACGTTTTGCTCCAACAGTACGCTCAACACTTCTGAAATGTAGGATAGTGAAAAACGAAGTAGATGATTTCTTGAATAAGATTTCGAGGAAAGAAAAATACTAGCCTTCGCAGCATTTATATATTGATGAACATTCGTGAATACCTGTCGATATGCGTCTTTGTTAGCTTTCTTTGACATTGCTTACTAAAATGCCAGACTTCCAGACTATCTGTGGCGTTCGCTTCGCTCACCTTAAGTGGTCAACAGAAATTCAAAGTAGGGGCTCTTTCTTTAAATTTCTGCCACAGAAACAAATTTGTCCTTGTTGCTTACAACGGTTTTATTCGCGCATTTTTGAAAAGCACATTAATTATTGTTGAAAATTTCATGAGCTTCTTGCTGAATGTGCCAGCATTACATTTTAAGAATACTTACAATTGATTTAACATCTATATTCCTCCTATGCTTCAGCTATATATAAGTATTTCATATAATTTACACGAAGAATTAACAAAAAAAGATGTGTCAAGATGAAATGACATGATCATTATACTGATGAAGACAGACGTCCTCTGTGAGATCATGAACACTTAACTGTTAGCAGGTTGCATGCGTATATCTAATTTCCAAATAAGGCATCTGTCAGTCATGATGGGGGGTAACGCATAGGGGAGCGGATATACGGAAAAGTGCATTCGCAACCGTGCAAACACCCCATCCGCAATTGCGTACTGCCAGCTCTTTCTATGGTTTAACGTGAGGCGATGACACAACTTTTCTGTCCCACAATCATATACCGTTTCCTTCGAACACGGGACATTTATTCGCAGGCGGTTAGTAACATCTGGAATAAGCAAATAAAACAATGGAAGGCAACTACAAATTGTCCGAGAAAATGAGGAGTAATCGGGAGCTAGAACAAACATTGAGCTGTACATAATGTAGAAGACATGTCAAGTAAACAGGAAGTGTCAACATAAGAGATCAACGTAAGAGATCTCTTAATCACATCAAAAATTTGTTGGTTAAATATCGTAATAAAACGGTGCTAGTGAGTAAGCAAAGAAGAAGTTTTGTGGTTTGTATTTAAAAAAAAAATTGAAACACATCAAACGAATACTCTGTTAAGAACCAGTAACGCTCATCACAACTTATCCCTAGAGGTCGCGTCTGTTAAAACCGTCTGTAATGGCGCTGTGCCGCTGTGAATAATTAGAGCTTTTTAATTAGAGGCATTACCCACTTAGTTTTGGTACGTGTCAATTTGATCATTTCATTCCATGTTTTTGAACTCGTGGTTTTTTGGTATATTTGACTCTCTATTGCTATTCGATTGATTCTTTAGGGTATTGATCCCTTATATCATACGCGTCATCAGTCCACCTCTGTTTTTTTTCGATTTCTTGAATGTGAGGATATGTGAAACGATACCACGCTAAATGAATCAAGTAGAATTTTATGTTGGGTTTTATTTGTTAATTCTTTCGAACAACTGACGGCTCGAATCGAATCTGTATCTGAAGAGAAGAGTGTTTGTCAAATGACCAGCACTGAATGGAATCTCTGAATTTCACTAGCCGATTTTTGAGATTACACTACAAAGGACAACGTCGACTTTAAAGCAGCATACCACGAAATTGAGGGTGTTGATATCTGTTAACGAGTAGATAGAGTTAGGGGTGTAGTTCAGGAACATGGGGGCAGTCACACTCAATTCTCTTTAGTGATTCAGGGAAAAGGGAATGAAAAGAAGCTTTGGTGCACTTTTCCTCCCACTAGACCGTCAAAGATTTGTGCGAAAGTGTAGTCTCGACGATGAAGTGAGAGCTGTGGAGATGCCGCTCACAATTCTACAAAAACGTCCGATTCGAAATTGAATCTGCGATGGCACATGATCGGCTCCTAGTTGCGCAGCGCAGACTGTGAAATTGGTAGGTGCGAAGAGCTCTAGCTATCTCGATTCATTCGCACGAACCTGGAATCATTGTGTGCTGAATGTTGGAAGCGTTTTAAATAGCGGCCAAAACTCCAAAAACGAACAAGGAGGAGTGCATATCGCTGACTAAAGAGTTGGTCTTGCACTACGTTGTCAGATGGAGGGTTTTTACCTACGGGGTCAGATTAAGGTCAGGTTCGGGTGCCACCCCTTTTATTGCTAACGCTTCACAACACTGCGGTCCGCCAGCATAATGGCCACAAGGCTATACTTTTTCATTCTCTCAGATAAGTCTGATAATAATATATCGACTCCGGAGTAATGAAATGATTGGTTGGCTTTAGAACAGTGTGGTTTTGAACTCGAGGACGTGCAGTTGCAGCGAAAGTGCTTACCAACTGCGCTATACACACCCGATTAAAGTCTATCAATATTTTCTAAACAATATCAACGGAATTGGATGTTATTGAACAGATTTTTTTAGACGTATTCCGACACTTTTTGTAAGTAACGGTTCATACTCTATCGTTGCAATTGCAGTACCCCCCTTTTCATCCTATTTTGTTTGTTTATTTATTCTCTCTTTCAGTTTTTCTTTGGTCTCAATCTAGAAAGGGCGGTGTAGCGCGGTCAGTATGAGGTTCCGCTGTGGTCGATCGGAGGTTCGAATCCACCCTAACGCTAACAAACCCTTCCATCCTTTTAGGGTCGGCGAGTTTCTACCAGACCTGTTGGGAAGGATAAATACGCTGTCTTAACACATAACCCCGCAAGTCAGGCTGCACGAGCGTTCATTAACCCCAAACGAAATCTTAGTTCTGGTTGAACGCGTAGGCGCAGGGATTGATCAGCGTCGCGGATGTTACTTTTTATTGCTAGAAATTAGAGAAGAATTTGAGTCTTCTCCTCTTATCCACTCTATAAATTTTTGTGCTTTGCCTGTGTTACTGGTAAATTCTTATCATCTCTCATCTAGGCGATTTTTCTCGTAGTGCATCGTTCTTTCTCAAGAGCGCATCTGTTTGCCTGAAATCTTTTCCAAAGCGATTTCCAAAATAGGCTCCACTCTGGTCTGAAAAACAACTCGCCTATAGTATGGTTCACTTATTTCTGCGGTTCGAATAGAGTTATTGTTCCACCTCGATCGCAGCCATTGGCTCTACCGCGCCTCTTTGAGCGCAGCCGCTTACGCAACTGCAACAGCTCCAGGTCATTACGACCCGACCGTACAACTGCCATTTTGCTAGTGGCATTTGTCCTCGCTGTGGACCGAAACGTGTACATCGAAGCGCGTTCTAACCTCGATTCACCGGAGGAACTAAGGCGGTTCCGGCGCTGTTTTTTTAACGACGATTAAGGAGAGATGAGCAGAACCGTTCCGGATCCTGCCCTCCACAACCTCCACAACCCCATCTTTACCCTCTCTCGCGAATTCTCGTGGTATGCTGCCTTTGATTACTGAACAACTTTGCAAAAGACATGTACGGTGAATAAGATGTTGCATCAGTCTTCTATTTTCATTAAATCACTGGATTTTGTCAAATTATTCGGTGATTCATGCTTCTTATTCTTCAAACATTTTGTCATCGCGGGACATTTATTATTAATTGACAATCCATAGGCAGCTGCCTGTTTCCGTAGCGTTTGCTTGCGAGCTTTTTCATAGTTTCGGTATCAATTGCTGCTCTGCCACTTCCACAACAAGAAAAAGACAAAATAAAAAGAATTTTTTGGTGATTCCCATAGGGATTAGTCAACGCCGTACACTTTGCAATTTAACGTCTTTTTTACGAATGTGTAATTATCACTCCACTTTTCGACCGTTATGTCCTCGTTTTTTCGTTTTCTGACGAAGGATTTCCGTGGCTACTGTAGCTATAAGAGAACTGATTTTTTGTTCTCAAAACATTTACTTGCTTATAATATGATTCAAGTGTGGAAGAGTTATTGACTTGATCACACTCGAATCGAACAGGAGCGCAGAGGGATAGACAGACAGACGAACAAATTTGCCGTTTAAATATAAATATTAAGCTATATATACACACGGCTGAGAAGATGTGAATAAATGATATCTTTGACAATCTTCGCAGTGATGATTCCTTGAGTTTAGTGAAATGTCACTATCGAAAAAGTTTGCAAAACTGCATTTTCCAATGACACTGAATTTTACCGTGAGTATCACACGGCCACGTTGAAAGAAAATCTCGTTATGCACAATGTGCTACAGTGGCTTGAATGTGCTGAGAAATTCGAATTTTTCTCTAAAATGTAATGAAACTTCTCGGTGTTTGCTCTTGAGAACATACAAAAATTCTATTGTGCAGAAATTAGTGTTTCGGTTATTTCTTAAGTCGTTAGTGGTTCTACATGCCGCAACAAAGCAACTGGCTAACTTACCTGTACAAAGCAACTGGCTAACTTACCTGTTTCGAGGAGGAAAAATTGGCTTTTTTCAATATTTCGAAGTTCAGATTAAATTAATAATAAAAGGGAAGTGCTGATCCGACGACTGCTTGAAATTCAGGCGAGTGGCAATTATTTTGTGATCAGTTCAAAAAAATCAATCAAGGCATTTCCTACGCTCAATTACCCTATAGCATTTCTTGTTTTAGGAACTGTGTATCAGATTTGAAAAAGGGTTTGTGAGACCTACGACACCAGTGGAGGTCACAGGTTTCAAACCAGTATAGCTTCAAACCTGCGGATGATGAGCTTCAAACCTTTTCGGTTTATTCGCTGGCATCACGGTGCCACCTCCTCCCATCAACTTTCTTCTAAAGAGCGTCATGACAACAATTCTGTTTCGGGTTCTCAGAAAGGACATGGCGTTTGTCTAAAACATAAGCTGTTACACAAAAGTATGTTGAGCAACACACTATGAGCAATGTCGTTTCTTCTATTTTCGGATAACATACAGAGTAGAGTTTTGGCGTCGTCTACGGTCAGAGCTGCTTAGTCGCTCTCGAGCATACTAGGGCTCAAGAGTGGGTTCGTAAGCAAACATTGGTGAACGTGGCTTTTTCATGTACAAATGAATTTAGAAACTTGTATCTTTCAAAGATTCCAGGACTGTTTGTGAGAAATGAGCCCATAAGATTATCAGCTTCTAAAGGCTCTACAAAGAATAAAGTGAGAATTTCCATGTAATGCCATGAATTGCAGAACATCAAAAGTTGCCATTTTGCATGCATACGGAAAGAATAATACATTACAGTCGTGGCCTACATCATGTATGCTTTTATGTTCATGATCAGAATTCAAATTGTGGATCACACGGAAGCGCCCTCTCTGCAGTGGTTTCTGTTTATAGTAACCTACTTGACCTAATCGGCGGGCTGATGTCATCACCTGACGCCATTACCCGCATCTTCGTCGAGGTGTGCCATCCATAAACATAGCTCTGCCCAACTTTCTCGATCTTCTGCGAGAGCTTGCACGGAATCAATCTATTTGTCGCTACTCCATATTCTGCGAAACTTTACGTATCGCCTGAACTGCCTATCCACGCCGGGTGTCCTCAGATCCTCTTTCACCACCTCAGTCCAGAACTTCCGCTTTCAGCCAGGTGGCCTCTTCCAGCTTGAATCCGACAGATGGCGGTGCAAGTTGTTGATATCTTCCACGTGTCATCTGCCGATACACCACATCGACTCATTGTGGCAAAGCTCTTCATTGTGGCATACCCTAAGTCAAAGCCAAGCAGCCGTCCAAGTAGCCTCCTTTCCGTGCAGTCAAGCCTCTCCATGCGGTGCTGCCAAAGCCTCCGATCCGTACATCATGATAAGGCGAACTGTGGATAGGTAGACTCACAGCTTTACGCCGTTGGTGATAGGGGTCGACAACAGACATTTCGTTAAAGAGTTAAATGCAGAAGTGGCCTTAGCGCATCTTTGCTGAACATCTCTCTCGTAGCTGCCGTTGTTCTTCAGCATACAGCCCAGGTAACAGAACTCATCGACGAGTTCTATCGGTTGTCCGACCACCCTAACTCTCGTTCGAGGTCTCGAAGAGATCCACATCTGCTTGCATTTATCAGGGCGTAGACGTAGTCCATAGGCTGCAGCCAGCTTCGATACAAGTTTGACAACATGTTGAAGATTCGTAGTGCTATCCGCGAATATAACTACATCGTCCGCGTACTCGAGATAAGTCAAGGGGCACCTTGATGGTGCTAAGACGATGTCGGCAGGACACTCATCGACTGTTCTTCGCATGTTGTCGTCGATAACGAAGTAGAACAGGAAGGGCCCTGCTACTGCCTTTTGTCTACCCAAGTACCACTTCGAATGGTGTTGTATATCCTGGTGTTGTATATGTTGTATATATATTCGACCTGCAGCAGTTGTTTGTTGATTCATGTCATCAAGCAAGCAAACGAACTTCCCTGGTACTATATCGACGCGTTCCGCGTTGTGAAGACAGCTTTAATGAGAGTCGAAAGCGGCATCAAAGTCCAGAAAGACTAATTGCATTGGCTTCGAGTACCGCTGGTCCGTGACTGATAACTTCTTTTGGAGAGGAATTATGATATCATGTCTCCACGAGTCAGGTATCCTTTCGTCTATCCATATTGAACGGATGATCTTTGTCATTTCACGAATCCCAGACGGAGGAAGATATTTCAGCATTTCTGCGCTACTCCCGTCGTCTCCATCATATTTTCCATTTTTCATCTTTTGGATCTTTTGGATACAGGCCAGAACTTCCGACTCGGCCGGTGGTTCCTCGTTAACTGTATATGTCGGCCTATGAACGTGCTCGAGTTCAGGAGCTGACGGCGATTCAGCAAGGTCTTAAAGTGATCTCTCCAAATTGAAAAGGTTGCCTCAACGACAGCCTTCTCACTGACATTGTTGAGGCTTTCCGCAAGTTCTTGTTCTCCTACGCCTTTTCAAACCCCTTCGCTCTCGACGTCCACTCGTTAATGCGGTCTTGTTGCAGTTGAGGACGCAACTTCCATCTAAGACGCTTTTCCTAGTTAAAATCGCCAGTGCTGCGGCCGACACATACAGAATTGTACGTGGATCTTGTCTCTACAGATGTAAAGGCAAATTTATTCCGCGGCATTTGAACCGGCAGAGTTTCCTTTGCAGCGCCCAAGATGCACTTTGTAAAGGAATCTGCATCGCCAAGCTTCATCCTTGTCCGTACTCGAACATGAATAGACACACGTTGGTGGAAATTCGTTCTGCATTCTTCGTCTTTCAAAACTGCGGCGTAAACTTTCGGTTAAAGGGGAAATTCTCGATTTCTCTTATGGAAACGAATCTTAATGCTGAGAAGAACTGGACGGTGGTCCAAGTCCAACAGTAACAGTAGTCGAGGTGAAGTTTTCGAGTTCTCATCTACTGCTTGCGCTGTTGTTCAGGCGTTAAAAAGGTTGAACCCTGCCACGTGCGCTGTTAGCGTCGATGATTCTTCTTAAACGTGGAAGGGGTGATGAGACCTGCTTCTTCACATAAGTGGACAGGCGATCACTGTTATTTGACGTGCGCTCCGCTGAATAAAACCATTTTCCTAGCACAGCGTGGTGTTTTACAAGTACCATCTTCGCATTTGCGTCGTTCCGACAATGACATCCTGCTGGCTTGGTATTTTAGACATCAACCCATTGAGTTCATCATAGAAGGCGTCGTTACTGTTGTCCTCAGCGGTTTCCGTAGGTGCGTGAGCACTTACGATCCAGAGTTTACGTCTTCCGCGATCGCGGTCGTAAAAAGGCGCATCTAGACGACGTTGAGCCAAATTCCTCCACTAGGTTGTTGTAGTCGCTCCTCACAACTATTGCGCAGCCACCTACTTTGTTCTCCTCAGCTTCGCCGCAGTATGTGTAATTTTCGATGCTGATGACGGCCCGATTTCTTATGCGTGTTTCCTGCAGTGCAGCAAACGGCACAGAGAGATATCGCAAGAGCCTGAACAGGGCAGTTTGTTGGAGTTTACTCGACAGTGTTTGGCAGTTTAACGTAACAAAACAAGTGGTTGGTGCCAAAGATTCTGTGCTCCGTTCAGGCTGCTAACCTTTCAGGTTGTGGTGTTTGGCAATGTGCTGGACGACAGCACCTTTTAGCAACGCATGGGAATTTTTCGCCATATTTCAGTGCAGGTTATATAGTTCGTACGTTCCCAGTGCGTACACTCGAACTGATTGCGTTTAGCTACAGCAGGGCCACTACGAGCAGTTACTAATCAGACTTGTATATGCGGTTCATAGTGTATAATAGTATTATTAGTAGTGTTTCTCCTCTACAGCGTAAAACCGGTTTCGCGTATGTTTCACCAAATTTTTTCAGTGAGTGATTTTTACCGGTTCTACTTCTTACGTCACAAACGATATGAAGATAAACAACAAAACTGGAGCTTTCATGGTTTTTCAGGTAACCTTTCTTTTTACAAGGATGTGTCCTCCTACATATGCTCTCGAAAACACGCGAAAGAACGCAAAGCCAGAAAACATCTCCTAGAAAACACGCGAAAAAAGAACAAGCAAAGAACGACCTTGTGGCTGCTCTGAGATGAAGATCAGTTTCAAAACAATCTATCCTCGCTGTGGTGATAGGGCTGGCTGGTGTTTGTTGGCGAAATCATGTTCATGTAAATCTGCAAACATGGTCTGCGGGCGTTCAGCTTGCATTCCTTATGTCGGTCACACCAGAAACTCACAACCAAGTGATTGGAAATGGCAAGTTAATCGGTGAGCCCTACAAGTAAAACTTGTTCTACCTACTCATTAGGTAATCGCGGGTCCACTTAGAACATGCAACAGAATTTACTCGTAATCACAATACTTCATTCGCCTTATCGGTGAAAGTAGTAGTCAGAAATAGAAAGTATTCCACTAACTGCTGTTAACCACACCCCCCATGGGAAGTTTCTGTTTTTGCCAAAACAAAAGAAAAACCGGAGAGATTAGATTCGACGGTTGCAGTTGGCACCTTTTTATTTTTGTGCTATTCCTTAGTGGATGTGCAGTAATGAACGTCATTGACGGACAGTTCGAAGGAAACTGAGGATCGAACAAACAACAATAACGACTCAAGCAGAAAAGAGCAGCAGTACATAAAACAACTCATCAATAACAGAAAGTCTTTATCAACACTACAAGGACAATCTTCTGGATGTGAATGGAGCTCTCACTGAGATGTAGAGGAAAGAAAAACTAAATAAAACAACTATTCCATGAAGGAGAGAGTGGAGAAAGGTCGAGCACAACTTTTACCCTGACCTCTTCGACAACTAAATATACTAAAGGAGAGGTGGGTCTGGTGCCGGGTAAGTGGGAAAAAAGGATTTAGATCAGGTTCTCTTATACACAAGCGATCGATAAAGAAGAGGGCTGCACCACTTGCCAAAAGAAGCAAAATTTTTGCCTGTCACCTGAACTGTAACAAATGTAGATGCTAAGATTGTTTATGCAGGAAAAAAAACCACAAGTACGTTTCGCAGTCTGATGAATATACCCTCTACGCTGAATATCTAGGTATGGCTTCATCTTTGCCCTTTTTGAAACGTCTGCTGGTAAAGTGTCTGGCGTATCAATCCGCTTGGGATGCGCCACGACTGCTACTCGGAATAGTCAAGGTTTAAAGGCATCACCCCACGAATCTGAGGTGGTGCAGGTTTCAGGTGGAGTATTCGTATACAGGATGGGAGACTACGGAGAGGAGGGTGATCCCGTCCATTTCTTCCTAATTGCCGTAAAAAACGGCTTGGAAGATACGGCTTCATTCGTTTTGGCGCACCATTTTGTACAAGAGGTTCGATTGGAGCGCGCTAGTCTTGTGCGGCGCCGCATCTTCCGGGCCGTTTTTTACGGCAATTAGCAAGAAATGGACGTAATCATCTCCCTCTCCGTAGTCTCCCATCCCGTATACGAATACTCCACCTGAAATCTGCACCACCTCAGATTCGTGAGGTGATGCCTTTAAGGGCGCGTATTGGCCCATACAATGACTTAGAGGGGTCAACCGAAGTACCAAGTCAGTGCTTTTATTCTCAAACTAGCACCAATTTGTCAAGTAAAACAGCCAAAAACGTGAGAAGATGTAAGTAGGACTAATACTCAGTTTTTTTAGACTCTGCTGCTTGCTAAATCTTAATTTTTTCGCTTTTAATAGAGAGCGTGCAGTTGAAAAGGATCTTATTTCTCATTGTCAGCAACTACTGTCGGGGGTTCTCCCATTTTTCAATATGAATCAATATGTAATAGCGAATACTTTGGCTATAACTACTAAGAGAAGAGTGGACCCTGCAATCTTATTAATGGGTATATTTGTATGTTAAATCTTATTTTTAACTGTTCTTTTGTCATTGATATCCACGGATCTCTCTCAGTAGAGGGATCACAGCCGGTTAGCCGCAAGTTTGGGTGTTGCGTCCCCTGAGTGCGGACCAAAAGCGACCTTGCGGGCGCCCTGAAATGAAGCTGGATTCAGGAAACTGATGTCTCTGAATCTGCTGTGCCATGACCCACCCTTGTGATATAATCTCTCTTGTAATACTCTTATATTTCGCAAGTCGGTCGTGAGAAAGCATCCCATCAAGTGACTAGGAGGTGCAAGGAAGCCGATTTAGAGTCGCTTGCAATAAGTAAGCTCCACTGGTCTATTCGGCTGGACGTCCCTTCCTCCTATAGAGATCCCGTGGGACTAGAGGTCTGCAGCCTGCTCATGGATTTTGAAATTATAAATTAAATATAATTACAATTTCTATTAACACACAGTAATATGAAAGTTTCCTGACTCTGGAGGAACGCTTGCTACAGTTGCGCAACGTTGGATGGTGTTGGAGGAGTCATCTAAACTGCCGAAACAGAAAAGGGCTAAGATGACAATCTTTACGTACAACACACATACGCTCGCATCGAAAAAGGTTATCGAAGATCTGACGATGTAGGCCAGGAAGATTAAGTACGACGACGCCACCCATTGAATGCCGCATACGAAACTGTTTTTAGGAAAATGCGACAGTAGATGTGTTCGTGGAGTTGATGCCCTCATCAGCATGAATATGGTGATATAAACCGACTCTTCTGAGCAGTGTACGACACGAATCGGACGTCCGCGGATGTGAAAATGTGCTTCAACGCCATTTTCAACTATCTTCGTCGTTCAAGCTCCAACACTGAGCTACGAATGAGTTCTATATGGAAAAGAAAAGTTTTACAGAGGAGACCTACCTTCTTCTGCAGGATCACAGTCAGTGATTTCAACGCCAAATCTGGCCTCAGAAAAAAGCTTGAAGAGCTTTACATTGGGACCAACGGATCAAAACAAGCAAAAAGAAAGGCTTTTAGTCTATCATGACAAGAAAAATCATGGAAACACGCAGCATCAGAAGCTCTCTTAGCGCAGTTCCCCGATGGAGAGTACCGTAATAAAATCGAAAGGATCATCGTCAGTAAAAGGATCTGCTTGAAAAATGTCGCTGTTGTGCTAAAGTTCTACACGGGATTGAGCAAACATCTCCTTCGAAGCAAATGTTTCGTTATATCGGAAGAAGAAAAGGACGCAAAGTTCAAAAAGCGAAGTCCCTGAACCACCGTTAACTGGGATCTTTTTGCAACGGAAGCCAGCTTTGTCCATTGCGAAAGATACCGCAATCAACAACATCGACAATGAATATGATCAAGTTGTAGGACATCTTCACGACTGTACGTGTAAAGCGATAAGTTTTAAAACCACCAAGGGATGACTTTCTCCGAAAAAACTTGGGTCAAGCGTGGAACTGCACCAGCTCCAGAAAACCACGAACGCACCCACGACCTCGAAGCAGAAAGAGCATTCGCTGTAACCCTCGATACTTCGCCAATAGCAAGACAAAGATGACTTCTCTTAGGAACTCAATGAAACTGCGATTGATTAGCCATCGAGAGGGGGGACGAAGAAAATAATCCACGACTTCTACTTTGATTTTTCGGCTTCCGTGTCCACTCACCATCAGAGGGTCTCTCGTCTGGTATTCGACATTATATCATCTCGGAAAGGACTCGGTCAGTCATCTATAAACTCTTTGCAATATTGATCCTTAACAGGATACACAGTGCTAGATGAAGGACAGCCATGCGAGTAAGCAGGGTCTCGAAAAGAATTCACCCTGATAACCATATTTAAGATGTTTCGAAACTCATCGAGGTATTGAGAGAGTGCTAGATACCACTATGTCACACTTCCAATCAACTTAAGAAAGGCATTTGACTCTGAGTATTGCCCATGTTCGACTGTCTTTGAATCTCGGCATGTTGAAATGTGTTGCTGTTTGAGTTTGCTTACCGTTTGGGTGCTTTCTGTAGGGTGATGAGGCGCTTGAGGGGATAGGTCACTAATGGCTTTGAGTTTTCCAGGCTCTGACGAAGGCGATATCGCCGAAACGTTGGCCGCTGTTTAATAAAGATCGATACCAATCTTGGCTACAGCTCAAGGAAATCAGTTAAAACTGCATTTGACTCTGTTGAGACTGAAAGCGGTCACGGAAACGTTATCCTTGTTATCCTTGTTGGATAGTCAAACTGTTACTACTCAGTACACGGTGGGACTCCGAGAGTTGTGCAGTAAGTTTACTACTGCAATTTTGCCAATCTGCAAGGACATCATCATCGACGTGAGGAGAGGGGTCCGACAGGGTAGTAAAATCTTACTTAGAATTTTCACATTCACTCGCGAGAACGCAATGCGTAAGCTAGAATGGAACGACATGGAAGTGAATGGTTGATGGTCGGAAATTACATTATGATGACATTGTTCTCGTAATATATAGCATCAACCAATGCTGGCCAAATTCAAGGAACCTGCGAAAAGATCAGTCTTCATGTGAATCTGCAAAGACAATGTTTGTGAAAAGGAAGGAAAAGGATGATACCCAGATCCCCCATTTCCCAAAAGTTTATGTGTTTAAGTGCTTATTTGGGTCGGAAATAAACATGGAGAATAAGCTTACCCTCGAGCTGGAAGAGGAAACATATAATATGAAAGCATTCACAATATGGGAACATATAGGAGCATCGAGGATGTAGTGAAGAAGAGTAGTAATACCCGATTCCGTGCTTATCTCTTCTGCACCACAGTACTTCCTGCTTTGACCTATGCTTCAGAAACCTGGGCAATTCGCAAGCAGACAGGAAATGCAGTGAGCGTCATTAAACGCGCAATCGAGAAGATGAGGCCAGGAGTGTGAGTTGTTTTCGACATCAGCGTGCGGACATCTGGGGTCCACACGATATTAAAGTAAGATCACTGCAGTAAGGTCGCCGACTTGATGGTCGGAGTTGCCCACAAAACATGTGAAGAGGTTTGAATCTCTTTGCGTTCCTCGATAACGGAGAAACCAGCGGCCATTTTTCGCACGCGATCGACACAACTTGAATAGTCACTGACACCATCTCTACCAATTCGAAGAACAACGGGAAACAAAGTAATCAAGATGATCAAGTTGTTGGAATGTTTCATGTCACTAGTAGCGCCCACACAATTGAATGGAATATAGTTCATTTAAAATGTAATCTGAAAGAGGAAGGTGTGTTCCGCAGATAGCCTGGATAACTTTTTGTCAGAATCTCCTCCTTTAAATCTCTTTAAATCCAGCACTTTCTTCAAACTATTTTTGTGGAGTATGTAGGAAGGTAATGGATGTGTCGGAGTGGTGGGAATATATATATATATATATATATATCCTTATATCCAACTGTCAAATGACTAAATTTGTTTGCGGACCTCATTTTGTCCATTTAGAAAGCTTTTAAAAGCATTTTACAATTAATCTGTCAGAAACAGATTTTTGAGACACAGTTTTGGAGCGCTATTGTGACATGTTATTACTCTGCACCTGAATGTTCTTAAATTTTCGTCCAGCTTATGGTTGGCAAATTCATTTTAGGCTCTCAAAGGAAGTGCGCTCTTTCTTCTTGTATCATGGACCATCTTTGCGAACACTCTTGTATTCATTGTTCTCCACAAAAATCGTCGATTACAAACAGTCCCAAATCTGCTGGTGTGCGATATTTTTTCCTTTTATTGTGACAACTTATCACTTCTTGTCCTGGTTCACAACTCCTCCAGGTGGGTAATCTAGCTTTCTCTGATCTCTGCCTCGGGTTAATCGTTCTACCGCTATCGTCAGTATACGCAATTGCTGGTGAGTGGATATTCCCTGACACTTTGTGCGAGGTCTTTGTATCAGGTAAGGCACAAAGGCACTTGTACTATTGTCGGCACCTGCATTCAGTAATGTTTCTTTTGAAGCTGATATTCTCTGCTCCACTGCATCCATATGGAACTTATCAATAGTAGGACTGGATCGTTACTGGGCCATTACAAGCCCGGTTACTTATATGAGTAAACGGTGAGAGCGTATGTTCAATCGCGAACTATCTTTTAGAACTTTGCCTCATTTATGCATTACCACTAATACCTGTGGTAGGGCACAAATGAGAAGGTAATAAATTGAGATTTTGATGTAATCTGTACAAACAAACGAATCTGTACAAGCAGCAACAGAAAAACGAATGCGACAGACTGGTAGATTAATAAAACGAAGGACCTGTTTTGAATATGCAGATCATCGTGGGACCGGGCGAATAGGCTAAATGGTTTGTCATGGTCGGAACCCTCATAATATGATCCTCATTGCAGGTAGACAATGTAAAGGAGAAATGAAAAGAATTAGTGTAAAAACAGTTATGATATAGTAGTAGATGGGAACAAGAAATATCTTTGCTACTTCTAATTCACTACTTCCTCCAGTCACAAGCGCATCCGTGCGACCTCAAATGTGGAAGTGTGCAGTGTCGTCAGTGTTAAATCAGCAATTACATACATACGCGGTTGACATACGCGTGGTGCTTAAGTTGAAAGGATAGAGTAGATAAAGTAGATAGAGTAGACAGAGGGCAGAAGCAAGGGAGTCTAGAACACAGCAGACCTATGTTTTACTAAAGTAGTATAGCGGCAAGATGAAAACGTGTTCACCAATTTTCAACAGTGTGACAACGGAGCAACCGTGAGCAACCCTATCCATGTGGATAGATCACTTCAACACCTTGCTAAACAGGTACGTATTATCAACCCTTGAGTCTAACACTGACATGTTTAGCTATTAACCAGTGGCAGAGTCTGAGGTTCCGTTTTGTACCCAAAAGATAGGAAATGGGAAGTTCGGTGGGAATGATGGAATTGGCGTAAGATTGCTGAAATCTATACCTTGGATTCGTTAAATTACGAAGATATCATTCCCTGGATATGAATCGACGAAAGTATACCTGACCTTGGAAACATGCTATCATACTGCGAAGAAGTCTCCATGTGCGACTTTCGATAAACCTCGGCATGTTGATGTTTCAATAATTGTTTTCTTTAATTGAGCTGGACACGAGGTTGTTACAATCCTTTATTCGTGGCTAACGTTTCGGCAATATCGCCTTCTTCAGAGCCTGAAAGAGTGAAATAGAACCTGATTGATCTGATCAAACGTCTTATTCGCCCAACAAGGGAAGTCCTACTTTTACTGTTGCGCCTCAGAGCTACCAGTAGAAGATAACATCGCCTACTTTAGGATCAGCTAACTATCCTGCCACTGCTAGATACCAGTTGTGAGGTTACTAGCGCAATCAAATATCAGCCTTAAATAGGGCGCTAGTTCCCGCGTAATGCAGACGCATTCTTCCTTGCGATTCATCTTTGGGCCCTTGGAGTGCCTCCAGAGCCCAAAAAGCCTCCAGAGCCTAGCGCACCGCAATACTAGGTTCGCGCGCCAAGATCGTGATCTTAAAAGCATCACCCCACGAATCTGAGGTGGTGCAGCTTTCAGGTGGAGAATTCGTATACGGGACGGGAGACGATGGAGAGGGGGTGATTCCGTCCATTTCTTCTTAATTGCCGTAAAAAAACGGCCTGGAAGATGCGGCGCCGCACACTGGTGCGCTCCAGTCCAACTCCTTGTAGAAAATAAAAAAAAAATAAAATAAAATATCTTCCGGGCCGTTTTTTACGGCTATTAGGAAGAAATGGACAAAATCACCCCCCTCTCCATAGTCTCCCATCCCGTATACGAATACTCCACCTGAAATCCGTACCACCTCAGATTCGGGGAGTGATGCCTTTAACTTCAAAATCTTCTCCGTCATGACGCCGCACCCTATGACCACCTAATGCAGTGGAGTCACATGATTTCCTTTTGCCGTCCAGATGTTCTTTGATTCGAGTACATAGTTGGTCTAGCTGTTTCTCCTATGTATTCGTCACCACACTGCACACACACATAAACAACACATGAACTCATGCAGTCACCCTCGTTGTTATCCGGGCATATTTTGCACTCCGGTGTAGTGCAAATACGACCATATAGGCGATTCTGAACGAGTATTTTCTTAAGGTTACTAGGGGCGCTCCACGATGGCAACACATTCTTCAAGTTTAGCTTTCCTCACCATCTCAACCTATTTCTACCGCGGTTTTGCGAAGAATCGCATGCAATATACAAGAACTTCAAGATCGTCTCTGTCAAAAAGCAGAATCAAATACCACTGAGACTGCTCAGCAGCAGCCTAAAGCGCTTCCGCCTATTCCCTTTCCACGTACTTTCTTTAGACAACAGGAACCTAACGCCGTGGTGGATATTAGTTTCCGTCTTTTTGCAGATGAACTATTCAACGTTTTAGATCGCTATAGACGGAGAAAGTGTCACCCAAACATCACTCATGATCAGCGCGTAGGCATTAGGGAAGGTTGACAGCTTGTTAAGTCTAAAACTATCAGATTATTTACCAGTGACAAGGGTGGGGAATTTGTAGTCATCCCTCGTCATCTAGACGAAGCCCTCACATTACGTCACCTCCAAGACAGCTCCCTCTATCGCTCTTCCACTGTCGAAGAACTTCTAGCGCAACACCGTAGACTCAATAGGGTATGGATGAGTACTAGTAAATCAACGCAGTTACCATCCTCGAATGCAACCCGGCTTAAAACAGAGTTACCTGTGTGCACTGTCATGTACCTCCTAATAAAAACTCACAAGCTGAATTCTGGTAGTGAGCTTGCCTCTGAAGATCCTTCACGTTTAAGGCAAGACCTATTATAAGCTGCGTAGGAGGTCCCACAGACAGGATCGCTTGGTTCTTAAACGTAGTGTAGGTGCAGCTGTTGAAATTCGTACCAGCCCATCTTACGAACACCCATGTTTTTGGACCACCTAAAGAACACGCATTTTGATAACTCATGTGTAATGGAGTTTCGATGTTACTGCACTGCACACGAACGTCTCCAACGACTCGGCTATGCAGTCAGTTTTTGAGCTTTTAACTGAACACCAAAGCTCAATAAACCTGTATGGCTTTTCCGTGGAGCAGTTGATGGTTGTTCTCAGGAAATGTCTCAAATGCACTGTCTTTAGATGGTCGGGCAACTATTTTGCGCAAATCAGGGGTTTTGCCATGGGACAACGGCTGGCGCCAACGCTCGCTACTGCTTTCATGGCTAAAATTGAGGCACCGATTTGGGAAACACGACCCTTGCTTTATTGCCGATATATCGACGACTGCTTCCTCGTCTGTTCGTCTCAAGCAGAGATGGACAACTGTTTCAAGATTTTAAATGAGCAGTCGGTGTTTATAAAGTTCACTCGGGATAAGCCTAAAGGAGAATGGTTACCCTTCCTCAACGTCCAAGTGCATATTTCAAACAGAACGCACAGGACAAAGTGGTACCGCAAACCCAGTAATAAGAATATCCTAGTTCACTTTGTTTCTGCTCATCCCACACAAGTTAAAAGGTCGGTAGTACGAAATATGTTTCGTACGGCCACCTCCGTTTGCACTGGAAGAGAGGAAAGACGAGAATCTATCGAGCTTGCTAGGAAAATTGCGGTCAGTAACGGCTACACACCTATGTGGTCTATCACAAAAAGAGCACAAACCCGAAATAAATCTGGTATGGAGAAAGTACCCTTTTGTGTACCGCTTATTTCCGATGAGGTTAGCACTGCTATTCGGCGGTGTCTGAGGAAAGCTAAACTTGAAGAATGTGTTGCCATCGTGGAGCTCCCCTAGTAACCTTAAGCAAATACTCATTCGGAAGCGCCTATATGATCGCATTTGCACTACACCGGGGTGCAAAATATTCCCGGATAACAACGAGGGTGACAGCATGAGTTCATGTGTTGTTTATGTGTGTGTGTGTGTGTGTGTGTGTGTGTGCAGTGTGGTGACGAATACATAAGAGAAACAGCTAGACCACTATGTATTCGAATCAAAGAACACCTGAACGGCAAAAGGAAATCATGTGACTCCACTGCAATAAGTGATCATAGGGTGCGGCGTCATAACGGAAAAGATTTTGAAGTTAAGATCACGATTTTGGCGCGCGAACCTAGTATTGCGGCGCGCAAGGCTCTGGAGGCTTTTTGGATTCACTCCAGGGGCCCAAAGATGAATCGCAAGGAAGAATGCTTCTGCTTTAAAGTCGGGAACTCGCGCCCTATTTAAGGCTGATATTTGATTGCGCTAGTGACCTCACAATAGGTATCGAGCAGTGGCGGGATAGTCAGCTGATCCTAAAGTACGCGATATTATCTTCTACTAGTAGCTATGAGGCCCAACAGTAAACGTAGGACTTCCCTTGTTGGGCGAATAAGACGTTTGATCAGATCAATCAGGTTCGATTTCACCCTTTCAGGCTCTGAAGAAGGTGATATTACCGAAGCGTTAGCCACGAATAAAGGATTGTAAAAACCTCGTGTCCGGCTCAATTAAAGAAAACAATTCATGCTCTCATAATTCTTCTTCACAAGAAGTCATTTGTCACGTATCTCAAGAGCTATCGAGGAGTCTCATTGCTACGTGTTATGTACAAGGTTTTGAAGCGGGTTATCTTAGACCGTTAGCGTCTTATCAAATATCAGGAAACAATGCGCGACAACCAAGCTGGCTGTCGTTTTGGCCCATCTGCAATTGTTTGGAGTGATCGTCACGAGAGTAATCGAAATCCTGCAACGGCATTCGAATCAAGTGCAATTAGCTTTCTAGATTTCAAAGCCGATTTCCACTATTCATCGTGGTCATCTTATTGCGGTTCGCGCCGATGGAGTGCCGGAAATGTTCGTTCGCCCGTTTGATGAAAAGAACCAGCGAACAATTCTGCAGTTCGAATACCTGCGGGAAGTGCGTCATCTTTTGAGATTATAACTGGAGTGAGAAAGGGCTGTGGCAGGACTCTTGCTGTTCGATTTCGCCGCCACATGGTCTTAGCATTGTCAGAGTGCACCTTGACTGATCTCGAGTATGCAGTCGATGTTGTCATATTCGGCGCCAACAATACGAAACTTCACCAGGTTTTCTACTTTGTATCGGAGCTAGCTGCGGTCCATTGGGTACGCCCTGATAAGTGTAAGCAGATGTGGGTCTACTCGAGACTCCTAGAGAATCAGGGTTGGAGGGCAATCGGTCAAACTCGGGGCAGCAAGACCTACGGTGATGAATAAGCTTGATTGCACGGGAAGGAAGCTGCTTATATGGCTGCTTAACTACTTCTGGACTACAATATGCCACAATGAAGAAGTTTGTGCGAAAGTCGATGCGCTATGACGACAGATGCGCAGATGACAGGTGGAAGGTATCAACATTTTGCTCCCCCATTAAAAGTGGCTACAAGAAATCGTATTTGCTTCCTTTTTTCAGAATTTGAGAAGATCAGCAGACCGCCTTGTTCAGCGTGTTCTGAGGAGTCTGTTGGGCTCAAGCTTGAAAAGGTCACACGGCCAAGAACGAAAGTTTTGGATTGAAGGGATAAGAGGGGACCTGAGGGCACTCGGCATCGATGGGATTGATAGGCATCAAATTTAGTATAGAATATAGAATATATAATAATATAATAGTTCAATATGGAATACGAAATAGCAGCAAAACAGTCGATTTTGTGCAAACTGTTGTTTAAGATCGACAAGGCAGGGCAGAACTCTGTTCAAGGACGACACCTAGGCGAGGATGCGAGCAATCGCGTCAGGCGATAATATCAGCCCACCGACTAAGTCGATTGAGGATATCAAAATCACGAAGTAAGTGCAGCGAAATGTATGAGTATACGCTTAAGGCACGTGCGAGCTACACGAACGAATAAAAGGATAAAATGTCGAGGGTTAATCAATTTGCTTGGGATGCGCCACTTTATTTCAGAATCGTTTGAGCTTAACGAACGTGTAACCAGTCCATCCAGTGACTTGAAGGGCCTAACTGACTCGTGAAGTCAGTGTTTCTATCCTCGCAGGCAAGTCTGGTACCAATTTGTCGTCCTCGGGTGAAAGGCTTGGTGAGCTCTGAGGCGGATTTGGACCTCCGATTGATCTAGCAGACACAGCGAAACCACATTCTGACTGCGCTACAACCGCGCCACGAGATACATAACTTGCACAGTTATATGGCGAAAGATATTGCAAAATGGTGCTGTTGTCTAGCTCACTGTCAGAACTCAAACCAAACAGCTCAAATACTTGGAGGAAGTTCTTAGTAACACGCTGTGTTGCAGGACATTATCGAGTTGAGGTACTCGAGTAACTTGGCGTCGATAGGCAGTCCATGCGAGACGCCATGTCGCGCAGGATATGGGACCGTAGCGAATGGATGGATTCTGTGCGAGCTGTAGATGGTTGAGCAAAGTTGTCAAAGCAATTGAGATTGTCAACTAGAGGGCTGTACTTTTTGGTCTTTCGCTTTCAAAAATGTTTCAAGCAGAGTCTAAGATATTGGAACACACTTGTGATGAACATATCCCAGCAGACATATGCTGGCTGACGTGTTCTATATTGATAGTTCATGAACGTTATCTCCTGTTGTATACTTCAGCGTGCATCTTAAAAATAAAGTTTGTCTTACTCCCGATAATGCCCAATAAGAAGCGTTTATTTCAAACAACTATAACGGCCTTCTTCTATTTCTGCAAACAAGATCTTTTTGCCAAAACTTTGTCGTATTCAGCTGTTCCAAAATACTATAATTGAAAGTTATCAAGAGAAGTGTTGGGAAAGAAGAGAAAAGGAGATGTCCACATTTTGGCTTCTCATGCTGTTTCACGTTTCCTCATAGCGCGTATATATATATATATATATTATATTATATATATATATATATATATATATATATATATATATATATATATATATATATATATGTAATTCATCTAGATGATGATGAGTGTTGGTATCTTAGAATTTCACTTCGAACGCTCCGATAGCAAACTTTTATTGGAATTTTGTGAACTGTCGGCAGAGAAGTACGTCAAAAGCACAGCAAAAGTACATGTCCGATGCAGATTATTTGAGGATAACCAGTGTTCAATGTAGCAATGTCTCAGAGAGAATATCCTAAGAGAACAATTCAGAATTGACAATACAAGAACAATGAAGAACTAAGAATAATGTTCTTCTTTAATACTGTCGGCAGTGGTGCAACAATCTCATGGAAAAAACAAGACGAATTTGTAATTCGAGTGACTAACTGTAGTCAAAGCTCTAGAAAAGTTGCTCACTAAAAACATAGAGCGATCACGTCGCTCCTCTCGCGCTAAGTCCTGCTGACGCCACTACACTACACTACACTTCCCGCCCATTTCGCTGCACTTACAATGAGATTAAGACGTATAGGTAAGTGGAATTACGTGTGGAAGTGTGAATGGAAGTGTTTATTTTCGGCCTGCAATTGCTAGTCGCTAATAAATCACCCATTCATCCATAGGTTCACAAGAAATTGTTTGAAAAACAAAACCGCTACTGATCCGTGTTACACTACATTTCCTAATTTTTTTTTCACTTCTTAGGCAAAACTTTTAGCTTTTCTTTTAGCAAAACTACCTAAGTAATGTCGGCAACGCTTGACGTCAACGACGCTTCACAGACTTGTCTTGTCTGTATTTCGTAAGAGTGTATTTAGAGGCTTTTATTAAGTTTAACATGCTCAGTATAGACATTATATCTATATATGACGTTGACAATACACGCGTTAAAATAGTTTTTTTTTTAATTTAAATAACGGGACATTCGACGGCGAAATTTACATATCATTAACACCTTTATGTAGCTACTTGAAATCCATTTCATTCTACAATTTTAACACATAGCGATAGGTTTTAAGTACCTCAAATAAATTCAATGTTGGTCAGGATACCAGCACATCACACATTTGATATGTCTATGATTATATATTCTTGATTTGATCTGAGAGGGATTTATTTTTTCCCTTTATTTTCCGTGCTTCGGCAATGCTTTGATGATCCTGTGATAATATGTGCTTCATTTCCCTCATTAGTATGTCATAATTGCGTGAATTCGGTTTTCATTCCTCTCCTATTGTTTCCTTCCCAGTTCGTAGCCATCACTGCTCCCTCGCGACGCAAATGTCGTGCGCCGCGTTGGCTAGAGGACAAAAAAAAGACGAGACGTGTGTGGTCCCCACTTCGTCGAGGTTTAACGTGGAATGAACAGAAAAAGAGCTCTCGCTTTTCAAACCCATCTGTGCATACGCTCAGAACCTCTAATTGCTAGGCGCATTCGTAAAACATGATCTGGGTGTGCTCAGGTCTCCTGGAGCCTTTATGCTCCCGTCTTAGAACAAAGCTCGACAATCCTAGAACAAAGCTCGACAAAAAAAGCTCGGGAACCACGAACCACTTAAAATTTGCAGGATTAGGAAAGGAGAAAAGAGTGTATTTAACATAGTGTGTGTATACGTGTGTTAGAAGGATGTTTAAGGTCGGATGTATGTGTGTTTGCATGTTATGTTGAGAACGATGTCATTCAGCAAAGATAGTGTAAGTACCGCTCATCAAGTGTCGCTCTCATGTTATCTCATTGCAATCATCACATCACGTTCTCAGAGTGACAGTGAATATTTTAGGTGAGGTTATGTCAGGCTGTCGTACTCCTTCATTCAGTCGCTTTTGATATTATTATAAAGTGGGACTTTTAGTCTATAAACTGAATTTTAATTCAGCCTTGTTATAAACCCAAGTACCGCTGTGTACCAAGCAGAAATGTATTTGTTGCCCGCGGCTTTCATGATTGCTTCTGGCTTAACCGGATCAAGGGACGATAAAAGTGAGACGCAGGGGGACCTTGCACTCTCATGATATTTCCATGATATTTCCATGGGTTGGGGCGGTGTGGCTCATCCTGCTGAACGCTTTCGAAACGCTGCTCGTTTGCATGATTGTGCTTCATTGAATGTTCTTTTTCGCTTAGTACTCACTTGTGAAGAGCTTGTAGAAAACAAACCCGCTGCCATATGGGTCCTTTTTGTTGCACAGCAGTGCGATCTTGCTGGTCTTCCACTAATTAGACATTGCATTCTAACAGAAGCCTCACCAGCGCGTTGGCTAGGACTGTAGTTAGGTTGCCCAGATGCTCTCATTTGATCCTGTCGGAACTACTTGGTGAAAAAGGGAGTCTCTTTTGAAAGAGAAAGAGAACATGCTCCGACCCTGAAACGTTGGTACAACAACGACATCCAGATCTGCTTCAGTACAAATATTTCAGTAATGTGGTCTATTTCATTATGGAATCCTTCATGGGGCGATGGGTTTCGGAATTGTGAACTTCCACGAATAGTTTTAGTTGTCGTAATAAACTGGAGTCTTTCTCCCGCTCCTTCCTTTGTAGGGTGTGAGTCGTGAATGTAGAGTTCTTCGGAGTTTTTCTGATATCAGTGTTGGTTGACTTTGAAGTCACCAACATTGAGGCTGTGAAGGGATGATTTTCTATGTAGGATTTCTCCAGGTGTATATGAAAAGCTCGTAGCTTGATGTTGTAGAGTAGGCGACGCAGACTGTCGAAGGTGGATCAACAGTTCTTATCTAAAGCCGTACGATCTGAGTTGTTCAAAAGAATCGATGTTTATTATCACTCTTATTTCGATGAGACACCATCTCCTCTATTGTCGCGTATTTCTAGAAAGAGTTCTTTTCTTGCGTCATAGTCGGAATTCAGCGTATGCTCTCATCACAATTCGACCAGTCCGATGACGAGGATCTTTTTTTGCTTGCATCATCTTATCCTCGAAAGTCGTTCCTAATGCACGCATACGTGTTCTGTATTAGGCTGTCATGAAAGGTCTTGTGGTTTTTAACCTCCAGTTTAAAAGAAGCATATCTAAGCTTTAACAAAACTTTATCAATCGAAATAACAACCATTCAAGACATTTTTGCCGACGAGAAACAAGTGTATTTCTTCTACTATTATAAAATTCTGGAGTTCTAGACGCGACAAAGTCGGTAAAGGCCGTTTCGTCAACTTCTCGGTTCCTGAAGCATTTCTGGCGAAGAATGATGTCGAGATGCTTGAAAAGTGGTAGTTAGTAGGCGAGAAGTCCGGCGAGTATGGTGAATGGAGGAGAGTCTCGTAGGCCAATTCGTTCAACTCCTTGTGTGTCGATTGTAAATCGTGCTCCGAGTGTTGTCGTTAAGCAAGACTGGTCCCTTTCTGTTGACCAATGTCGGGTACATATGCTGCAGTTTTCGGTGCATCTCGATTTGTTGGCAGTATTTCCCCGCTGTAATCGTTTCGCCTGGACTCAAGAGGCTCAGTGGTGGATGAGACCTGCTGCACATCACCAAACAGTCACCACAACTTTTTTTGGTGCAAATCTCGTTTAGGAAAGTGTTGTTGAGCTCCGTTGCGGTCCAACCACTGAGACGTCACTGTTTGTTGTAGAGGATTCACTTTTCATCGCACTTCACAATTTGGTTGAGAAACAGGTCGTTTTTGTTCCGCAGGAGTGCACATGAACACTTCAGAACGACGATTTTTTTAAATGATAGATCAATTCGCGCGGCACCCATTTAATGAGTTTTTTCGACTTTCCAATCTACTGCAGGTGGTTGAAAATTGTCGTATACGTAATATCTATTTCTTCAGCAAGCTCTCAAACTGTTACGTGGGTTGGCTTTGACTAAGGCTGTGAGTTAGTTGTTATCAGCATCAGATGGCCGACCACTCTTCATCTTCAAGGCTCTCGTCACTGCTGCGGAATTCCTTGAACCTTCATTGTGCCCTACGTTCGTTAGTGGTTCTTAGGCCAAACTCGTCGTTCGTCGTTGATATTGCAAGCTGTTTCGGTAGCTTTTCGACCTAGCTTAAACTGAAACAAGAAGTGCGACTTTGCCTCTTTTCCATGGTATATTTGATGTTCTGAAAAAAGAGATCGAATTATCTGAAAACAACACGAATATAACGACTAGATAGAACGAAAAACGCACGTCAAAATATTACATGAAGCCAACATGCCTTATATATACAGACCGTCATTCTAATCTTTATTCTTTTCCTGCAGCCCAGATACCGCTCGATAGTGTTTCAAATATTGCATTAGTTAGATTGAGAAAGTTGATAAATTTGGGCGAAATAGCTGGGCACAGCCGTTACAACTGGCTGGTTTGCCGTAAAGACCTATTTTCATCATGCATGTATTGTTTGCTCTCTGCTAAATTTAGTAGGATTGAATTGGTAGAATTCTAAGTAGGATAGATTGTTACTTAGTACACATTAGGAAAACTTGGCAGCAATGAATCTGCAGAATTTCTTATTCATAAGATGCAAGTTTTACCACGTGACTTTCACTGATTTGTGATAACCAGTGGCTCTGTTCTTCTCACAGGCTATAAAAAGTGCATTTGTACTAGTGTTTGTATCTGCTACAACCTCACTTGAGGATAGATAACTGGCAGAGCGAACATGTCTCATGACGCCCATAAGCTCAAGAAATACCACAAAACTCTTGGGGTAAAATATATTTGATCGTTGTCTCTAGGCCAGGATAACTTTTATTTGTGATTTGAACCATACCATGATCAGAAAAGGTTCAAGACGTAACGAATAAAGGAGAGAATCTTCAACAGATGTTAACTAGAGCTGAAATCAAAATACCAATAGAGAACACGCGAAAATAGAGATTCATGTTAAGCACCTCCCACAAACATTTGATTTAGATGAGTCCTAAGTTCTACAATTATTTCTGATGTTCTTACTTTTCGCGATAAGTTTCTGAGCATTAATGCAGTAAAACAAAGTGCTGTTTGCGGGTAGATACATAGTTTTTGGACACGATAATGATGGTGCAATATGTACTCCTGTCCGCTTCAGTTTTCATTTCAAGGAAAACATTGTTAGCAAGACATTGAGAAGAGTGAATGAGAGGACTTTTTTTTTTGCAGAAATAAGCAAACTGCCTATATTATGATACTTTCCGTTTGGATATCCAGCTCACTGATTTCGTTGGCTCCGTTGTTAGGTTGGAAGCAGGTTAATATTTCTTTGTTTCTACACTGTTATTATTTGCCACGACTAGTTATTACAGACGGCTATTACTTCAAACCTCATCTATGACAAGAACAATACGGTACGACATTGCACATTCCTCGATCTCCCAAGTTACACAGTTTATTCGGCAACTGGTTCTTTTTTTATTCCGACGTTACTCATGTTTTTCGTGTATTTCAAAATCTATCAAGCCTTTGGGAAACATCGCGCTCGGCAGCTTTATCGTCAAAAGGTGAGCGATTATAAGCTTTAGTGTTTTGTTTGTCTTTGTGATTTTTTCTCTCTCTTTCTCTCGACGTGCTCATGTTTTTTTTATACAAGAGCGGTTTCAAGGCCGACTATACTAACACAGAAGCTCCCTACAGTTGAACTGCAACGCCATTTCTAAGTAAAATCAAGACTTCACTTCTGAGTATTGCCCATGTTCGACTGTCTTTGAATCTCGGCGTTTTGAACAACTGTTGAACTAGAGGCCTTTTCGATAACCGCCAAAAGTCCAAAAATGAACAAGAAGGATGAGTGCATTGCTATCACAAACGAGTTATCCCCATATCAAGACCTATGCGGGTTTTGATCTATGGGGCGGGCCGTGAGGTCCCTATATAAAACCCTTGTGACTCGTAGTTGTGGTACGTGGTGGTCTGTTGCGTCAACAAGTCTAGCTAATGAGGTAAGCACTAGCCAGTGTATTGCTGCTTGAGCTTACTGTAGAGTGATGAGGCGCTTGAGAGGATAAAATCACTAATGGCTTTGAATTTTCCATGCTCTGACGAAGACGATAACGCCGAGACGTTAGCCGTTGTTTAATTAAAACGATCAATACCAATCTTGGCTACAACTCAAGGAAATCTTTTTAAAGACTTCACTTCCGTCAGAAGTAATGATCCACGTGAATTCTTCAACAATTCAATTCTTTCCTTGAGTTGTAGCCAAGATTGGTATTGATCGTGTACAAAATGTAGGTTGCAGTGGCATCCATAAGGTAGAGTGTTTTGACTTATTTGACCTCATCGCGGAATAGCAATGCAAAACCCTTTTAATCTTTGGCAAAAACTTGCACAGAAACAATACACTCGTCCCTATTAAATATCCTGTGAGAACTTATGTCTCGCCTGAACTGTCGACGCCGAGTGTCTTCATGCCTTTCTCAATGACCTCTCTCCAGATGGATTTTTCAAAGCTGAGCACATCAGACTCATCAAAACATGGAAAAAAAGTGTAGGCTGGAGGATATCCCTATGATGTCGGCTTTCTGTGGTTGTTTCTGACAGCGTCGCCAGATGTTGACGCTTTTCAAGCGTCATAATACGCCCCTGTTCAAGACATAACACATTGCCTTCCGCGTAAAAATTATGTCGCGCGTTTGACCGAAAGTTGCAAGACACTTATCTGAGCAGCTTCCTTTCTGTGCGATTGAGCTTAACCATCACCGAAGGCGGTGCTAAAAAGTCTCCGATGAGAGCACATCGATAGAGAAAATAGTGGAAATGATGAGTCACGCATTGAGTTCGTGGACGATGGGAGTTGACCACAAACACTTTGTCAAGTAATTAAATGTGGAACAGCCCTTTGCACATTTACCGTATATCACATTCGTAGCTGCCGCACACATTAAAGAAAACAGTGCTATTGACGAGTTCGATTGACTGTCCGTCAACTCTAATTCTCGTTGGAGATCGCGAGGAGACCCACATCTGCTTACATCCATAAGGCTCAAGGCGTAGACAATGGGTTGTAGGTAACTTCGTTAAAATGTTGACAATATGCTAAACTTTCTCACTAGTTTTCGCGAATGTATAGACATCTTCGTCGTGTTTTAATGGCGAAATTGTACAGGAAAGGTTCTGTCATTAATACTTGTATTACTCTAATTGCCTCTTCAAAACATTAAAGTTCAGTTGTTGTTTTTCGACTTGTCATTAGCTAGACGAACGAAGCTTTTCTGGTACTGCACTTGCGTCAAATGCGTGAAGAATTATAAGGATGTTATGCTTGATAAGGAAAGTCAGAGACAGTTTTGAATTCCGAAAAAAGGTAACTCCATTGGCTTCGAGTACCGCTGATCCATTTCGATTTTTCTCCTAATGATGAACACCTTGTGAACAGCAGATTACTCACAACAAAAACTACCTAGCCAACAACTACCTTTGTCTTTGGTCGTTTATGTCGGTCGTCAAACGTGCTCGAGCTTGAAAAAGTATAGAAGTGATTCCTCCAAATCGAAAAGGTTGCTTTGGAGGCAGCGCCATTAGCAATTTAGTGAACTGGTGAACATTTTTTCATGCTCCCGCTATACTGTCTCTTTACGGCTTCCTTTGGGTTATTACCCACTCATGCTTTTTCGAACTCTTTTGCTCCATTTTGATGGTCTTTTTGCAGTTCACTACACAACTTCCTTCTCAAATGCTTCTCCTGAGTGAAGGCATCAGTGACACGGGCAGTTCATACAAAACCTTATTTGCGCGGCTGCACGAAAAATCTTCCTTCCTTCCAATGCATCTTAGAGCCTCCTCCTGGTGCGCACTGTAACATGAATAGATGAATGAGGGCAAAATTTTCTTTCTTTCATTCTCTTCATCCTTCAAAATTGGCATGTCGATATTCGGTTGAGAAAAGACTTCCTTGTTTTCCCTGTGAGACCACGCCTCAAAGTAGCGAGGACTAGTCAGTGGACAGAGCCGAATGTGACGTCCCAAAAACAGCTCTAAAATTCCAAACCAGTGACTGAGACACGCTATCATGTCGGTAAGAAATCGCGCGGCACCCAGTCCCGACAGCATAAAGTCTGAGCACTTGACGAATCTCTCGCCAGTTCCTATCAACACGCTTATTTACGCGTTATCTGTCGGGATCCAAGGTGCGTAAACAGTGAAAAGTAAGCAAGATGTGTTGCTGTGTGGTAAAGATTATCCACATGGCATCGGCAACTATCGCTAAATCAGCCTACTAATAGTCATCTATGAGCTTTTTGCAAGGGTGATCCCTAACAGAATTCAAGACGTGTTAGGTGAGGGACAGCCATGCGAGCCACGAGTATTTAGGAAAGGATTTAACACGATAGACCACATCTACACTGTTTCGAAACTCATCGAGGTATCGCAAGAGTACAAAATGCTACTATATCTCACGCTTCATCGACCTGAAGAAGGCCTTCAACCCAGTTCAGACGTAAAACGGTCATGGAAACTTTGGACAGCCAACGCGTCCCTACTCACTACATGATGGTACTCTGTACCGTGACTTCACGACCGGAATTTTTCCTATTTTATAAGAAAGTTCATCATCAACGTGACGAGAGGGATCCGACAGGGTAATGCAATCTCACCTTAAATTCTCACATCCACATTCGAGAACGCAATGCGTAAGCTGGAATAGAATGACATAGAAGTGAATGTTGATGGTCGGCAGCCACACTTCCTGCACTTTGCTGATGATGTCGTTCTGACCCCCGAGCTGGGCAGGAGGAAAGGAGCGGCTTGTGAGCGTATAGAAGCATCGATAATGTAGTGAAGAAGACTACGGATACCCGCCTTCATGCTCATCCCTTTAACACCAGCGTACTTCTTGCTTTGACTTATTCTTTAGAAACCTGGGCACTTCGCAGCACGGAGGCGCAGTAGCAAGAAAATGCCGTCAGCTCACTGAACGCTGAATTGAGAGAGCGATGTCAAAAGAAGTACCCGCTTCACACGAATTAGAATGGGATTTCAACATCTTTCCTATGTCAACGAGTTGAAGAGCCCCGCCACATTTGCCAAAGAAATTAGAGTAGGGAGTGCCGGACACGCGATGCGTTTCAGCGACAGCGTTTGGAGTTGTGGTTGTCTGGATATCACACGATATCAAACACACGAAGGAAAACCGGCGATCCAATGGTCAGACTTTTTTTTCAAATTTCTTCGAAGAAAAATTTGATGCTCTTTGTGCACAGAAGAAGAAACCACTGGGTAACTATTGCAAGTGATCAGGAAAATAGGATGTTTTAGGGGGCCAGCTCGACCAATTCAAAAAACAACCGAAGTCAAGGTAATCAGGATGATCAAGGTGATTGGGGAAGTTTCATCCCCAGAAAAAATACTTTAAGTGAAGTTGAGAATTCTCATCCTCCGCTTGTGCCACATCCCAGGCGTTGATGGGGTTGACAATTGCAACGCAAACGGATGATTTTTTTCTTAAGATACGATTTCCAATTCTTTAAGTTGAAGGTAAATAAACAAATGCAAAATGCTATAAGACGAAGTTGTCCCTTTTCTCATTCGTCCGCCCAACGCCAGTTCTCATGAGCACTCAGAGATCTTGTGCGCCCTAGACCTGTGTAATCAAGCCAGAACTTTAGACATCTTGTTTGCCGCTCGCTTTTTCTCATTATCTTTGTATCACATACCGAAGTGGATTGTGATATTCCGTCTTCAGAGAAAATCTAAACGACAGAGTACTTCAAGTTTCAATTTTGACCAAAACAAGCAGTTGCATTTTGAAAAGATGTTAAGCAGTGCCTGAGGCAATAAAGGATTTTTCTCTTTTAAAATGAAAGATGTGAATTGACCACTAGGGGCATTCGACGGTGGTGCTCTCGATGCCCTGACAACGACATCGTTTTTGCATTTATGCACGCTAACCGATCAATTCATAGGTATTTGTAATATCTCTTGGCCTCAGCAAAACGTTGCTAACTGAGATTCTGGCCTACGCTGACTATGAATGGGATCATCATTTTGTCTGCAAATGTCTATTTCATCAATACACTGGTTTTCATTTGATGCCGCCATGAAAGGGCTGATTGCTACCTGCTCGTGGTGGCCCTGCATTAAATAAAGACAATCAGGCGACCAGGTGCACGCGTTGGAAACGTACGAGCTATATACCCCGCACCGTTATATGGTGAAAAATTACCATGCATTGCAAAAAGGTGCTGTCATCCAGCACATCGCCAAAGCCCATAACCTGAACAATCAACTGTCTGGAGGGAGCATGGAATCTTTGGCAACAACCATTTGTTTCGTCACGCTGAACTGCCGAACACTATCGAGTGAACTCCAACAAGCCGCTCTATCCAGACTTCTGCGATATCTCTGTGTGTCTTTTGCTGCACTGCAGGAAACACGCATGAGAGATCGGCCCGTCATCAGCATCGAAAATTACACCATATACTCTGGCGATGCTGATGAGAACAAAACAGGTGGCTGCACGATAGCTGTGAGGAACGATTGTAACAACCTGGTGGAGGAATTTGGATCAAGGTCGTTTGGATGCAAATTCATACGATTTAAGGATTGCAGATAACGTAAACTCTGGATCGTAAGTGACCACGCACCTACGGAAACCGCTGAGGACAACGGTAAGGACGCCTTCTACGATGAAATCAATGCGTTGATGTCTAAAATACGCAGCCAGCAGGTTGTCATTGTCGGAACGACGTAAATGTGAAGATGTTACTTGTACAACAACCCGCTGTGCTAGAAAAATGATTTTATCCAGCGGAGCGCACGTCAAATAACGGTGACCGTCTGTCCACTTATGTTAACAAGCGGAACTCATCACCGCTTCCACGTTTAGGAAGAATCATCAACGCTATCAACTCACGCGGGAAGGATCAACCCATTTAACGCCTGAAGAGCAGTGCAAGCCGTAGATGAGAACTCGAAAACTTTACCTCGACTACATTTTGAGAAGGAACGTCCCTCAGTCAGATACCCGAAACTCCAGAGCTGTTTGGGAATCGCGTTGGACTTCGACCACCGTCCAGTTCTTCTCAGCATTAAGATTCGTTTCCATAAGAGAAATCGAGGAGTTCCACTTCAACCGAACGTTGATGCAGCAGGTTTGAATGAAAAAGAACGAAATTCCGCTAACGTATGTCAATTCGTGTTGGAGCGCGGACCAGGAAGATGCTCAGCGATGCGGATTCCTTCACAAAATGCATCCAGGACTCAACGCGGAAAACGCTCTCGGTTGCCGCAGAAGAAGTTTGCCTTTGCATCTGCGAAACAAAATCCACGTGTTATTCTTTATGCGTCGCTCGCAGCACTGGTGATTTCAGTCAGGTAAAGCTTCTGAGAAGGAACCTGCTATGCCAGCTGCAAGAGGACCGCGAAAAAGAATGGATGTCGAGAGCGAAGGAGTTTGAAGAGGCGTGGGTGGACAAGAACCCGCAAAAGGCATATGCTTTATTAAAACAATATAGCGGCAAAATGAAAGGATGTTTTGCAGTCCTCCACACTGCCAAAGGAGTGTTGCAACCTTTCCACTTTGGATGGATCATCTGGATGGATGTGGAGGAGGGGTTTGAGGGTTTTCTGAAAGAAATGGCCTAATGGACTGGTTGTCGGTAAAAGCAAAAAAAAAAACGCAATCTGTAGAGATGCGGGCTCGCCTAAGAAATAAGCCTAAGCTAAGCCTAAGTAAGCTTAAGGTGGTCGGTGGACCATACGGATGGATGTGGAAGAGGGGTTTGAGGGTTTTCTGAAAGAAATGGGTCCAATTTTCACAATTTTACCCAATCCAGGCAGAAAAAACGCAATCTGTAGAGATGCGGGCTCGCCTAAAGCAAAATAAGCCTAAGAATGAAAAGATGTTGAATAAGAATGAAAAGTTGTTCTCCATTCCTCCACACTGCCAAAAGAGTGTTGCAACCTTTCCGCCTTAAAAGGATCATCCGGATGGATGTGGAGGAGGGGTTTGAGGGTTTTCTGAAAGAAATGGCCTAATGGACTGGTTGTTGGTAAAAGCAACCCTTCCAGTATGGAGAGATCACTTAAGGACCTTGCTTTGAAGGAGTCGGAAGTTCTGGTCCGTACTAAAAAAAAATAAAGACTGAGGATTCTGGCGGAGACGATGGAATTAGCGCAGAAATGCTGAAATATCTTTCAAAAGTTCGTTCGCCTACTTGATGACATGAATCAACGAAAGCGAAATGTAAGACACCGTTTGGTAAGACAAAGATCATCCGTTTAATATGAATAGTCAAAAGGACCCGTAGAGACCCGCTATCATGATATCCCTTCACAAAAAGTTATCCGTCACGGATCCTAGGAATTAAGGAATCTCTTTGCTGCGTGTTATGTACAAGGTTGTGGAGCGGATTATCCTGGACCAACCTATTACACATCGATAAGAAACAAAGCCGTCATCCCACTCCGCGTCGATGGAGTACCAGGGAAGTTCGTTCGCCTACTTGATGACATGAATCAACGAAAGCGAAATGTAAGACACCGTTTGGTAACTGGAGTAAGACAGGGGGCAGTGGCAGGATCCTTTCTGTTCAACTTCGCTATCGACGACCACATGCGAAGAACAGTCGATCAGTGTCCTGCCGACTTAACACCATCGGTTTTGGTTTTGTTTGGTTTTGATTGGTTTTTGATTGGTTTCAATTGGTTTTGTTCAATACAAAATAAGATATTGGGTTGATGCATCAATATCTGCGGTTTTTAGCGTTCATTTTTATCACAAAAAGACGGGTTCTGCTTCTTTTGATAAAAACATTCCTTACTATCTTGCTCCTAAAGTTGCATGTCGAAAATTATATTCGCGTTTGTCATATTATGCTTTACCACTTCGAAAACGGATGGAAGGCATTACAGTCATTTCGTGATCTCAACGAGCTTTTCGGGACTGAACAATTAGTGGAAGACAATACCAGAAATGATTTTACCGCTTCAAATCTGGAGACACTGGATCAGAGGATGAGCCGAGAAGAGGACGACCGTCGGCATTTGACGATCAGGCACTTCCAGCAGACGTGATGAAGATGAGACCATAATAATCCGAACATTGAGTGAAACTTTCAATGTCGACCATCCACGATCGTCCCTCGTCTTAAAAACTCTCAGAAACAGCTTAATCTTGTTAATACAAGGAGAACTATATCATATCCCGCCAGGATAATGCACTTGGACATCTTAAACAGCGTGTCATCTAATCCATCACCAATAATGGCTGGAAACTCCTTCCTCATCTGCCATATTCTTCCACAGAGGCAGCAACAGATTACCACGTCATTCATTCGTTGAAAAACTGGGAGGTAAATAAAGTTTATGACGACTTTGATGAATTGGTGGTCGATGTCAAAGAATGGAATATCTCCGAGAGACCTGAATTCTTTGTCCATGTTCGGGGGTTCGACTGTTTGTCAAGCACGTGGATAACAGTAATTGAAAGTGATGGTGATTACGCTTAGAAATAATCGCATAAGTTTGTTATTCGTGGATACGTAGGTTTTTGTTTCATAAGAAATATCTCATCACAGTGTGCATGTATTAATAACTATGTTTTATCTTATTTTGTATTGAACCTGTTACATCGTGAGATGTATTCTCTGTTTAGGTAATAAGAAAACACATAGAATCTACTATCCTCCATGAAATCAGTCATGTGCTACCAGCTCACAATGTGTTCGATAAAGACGAAGAAGAAGACAGTATAATTACACTAGTAGTTTCTCCATAAGTTTTTTTTACTTAGCTGTACAAATTTAGGTGAAAGCTCAGATCAAATTGAAAACGATATCTGCATAGAGAATGTGCACACTGCAAAGGAATGGGGCGACAAACCCAGCGTTGCTCCTGGTGAAGAGGTTGAAAATTCATATCCTTTGTTATAGTTTAATAAGTGTATACGATGCACGCAAGGATATTCATCACCAGTATGAATTTAAGGATATAATCTGTGAGAATTCGATTTCCACTGCATTTTTTCCATGTAGTTCTGTGTGATTAAGATTTCTTCATAGTTATAGTTATAGAAAAGTCCATATCCTCTCAATTACACGAGAAAAACTGTGCAAGAAATTAAAACATAAGGGGACGTCCACACAACAATACATATGATTGTCAAAGCAGAAACGTTTGCAACGACAGCAGCTATGAAGTAATCTTAACCATGTACAGATGGAACGCTTGCTTAGCGTCGAGAACTGAACCCACTTTTGCTTCTGACAAAACTTTTTAATGGGGTCGTGGTGCGTGTACGACAGCAGTGGTGTTCTACTTAGTGGGGAAAGAGTTCTGGTTTAACGACAGGGAACAATGTCTCAAATTCTGGTGTTCAAACGGCTTACACTTCTAGAACTTGGCAGCGTTGCACTTACTACTCTTTCGTCCTACTCTTTCGGATAGGCACAATCTTGCTTAGCTGCAACTTCCCAAGCGTATTTCTTCCACGACTAGGTTCAAAAAAGTGCCTTTTAAGGATTTTAATGCAATGATTTCTACATGTTCTGGCGCCAGATCTGTTGCTTTTCTCATTTTCATTCGCTTCGGAGCTGAAGCTGTTACATCTACATTTATTTGCTCGACGGGCTCACATGTAAAAGGAGTGGGAGAATTGATCGAAGGACTGATTGTTCTGCTTAGATGCTCTGGGGGTTGTGATAGCTTCGTTTTAGCATCAACTTCATGTGGGAAAAGTGGAGGGTCAAACTTGCTTAAATCTTTGAATGACTTATTAACTTGTCGATAAATTTTTATATGGGAAACAACAGAAAACTGTTGGCGTTCTCTTATTAGGCTGGCGTTCCGACTTCGTCGCCTCCTTCGGTTTCTGATAAAGTTAGAACATTTGCAACCGGTTCTTCGGAATGCCTTAAAGGCATCACCCCACGAATCTGAGGTGGTACGGATGTCAGGTGGAGTATTCGTATATGGGATCGTAGATTATGGAGAAGAGTGTGGTTCTGTCCACTTTTTCCTAATTGCCGTAAAAAAAATGGCCCGGAAGATGCGGCCTCGAGCATTCCGGCGCACTATTTTCTTCAATGAGTTCGACTGGAGCGCGCCAGCCTGGTGCACGCGCCGTATCGTCCGGGCCGTTTTTTAGGGCAATTATGAGGAAATGGACGGAACCACAGCCCTCTCCATAATCTGCTTTCCCGTATACGAATACTCCACCTGAAATCCACACAACCTTAAATTCGTGGTATGCTGCCAGAAGTTGCCACTGCTAGAGGGATGCAAAATCTATAACAGAAGAACCAAAATCGCTGTGTTTCAGTGCTTATGTAAAAACGCTGTATTCAGGAAAGAGGTCAACATTCTTTTGTGAAATTGTGGCCGGAGAACTTCAGATGCATTTATGGGAAACACAACTCCAAAAATGAATAAGAAGTAAGATTGCATAACCCCGACCAAGAAGCTGGTTCTGCAGGAGGATCACTGCGAGATCTGAGTGGTCATATGCGGGCCTTAACTAGCATTAGAACGAGTATTAGCGGAGTAATTCTATCATACAGCACTTAACCAAAATTATGGCGACGCAGCTGCTGATAAAAGGGCAGCGATTTATGCTTTTTCTATGTTTGTTTGGATGGGATCTTTTGCGAGATGGTAACATGTTCTAGATGAGGCATTCTGGGAAATAGGCTCCAAATGTACTTTTACTTCTCAGTTTGATGAGTCATGCAAAAGTTCAATCAAGATCGACTTTCATGGTTGATCGAACGTTTACCGTTAAACATAGTTAACACCTTAGCTCCACATAAGTTTTTGACAAATTGTTGTAAAGAGCAAAGGAAAGTCTAATCACCTAGTTTTCACACATAGATAACTTCGAATAGGACGAGAAAAAACTGTTAAAATGATGTTATGACTACTTATGTGTATTGACGAAAGGATCGGTGGAAGCGCGCCATGATAATTCCCCTTCACAAGAAGCGTTCCGTTGCAGGACAGGGAAATTATCGAATATCACCACTGCTGCGTCTAACGTACAAGGTTTTGGAGTGAATCATGGATTGGCTATTCAGGCATCGCTCAGAAACCTTTTATGCGACAGACAAGCCAGCTTTCGCCTTGGTCGATCAGATGTATATTATGAGAAGATTGGTTGAAGTGTAGCAGCGGTATTCGAAGCCTCTACAGTTAGCTTTTCAGACTTCGAAGCCCCTTCCGATACTCCTCACAGAGATCGTCTTGTCGATGGAGTTCCAGGAAAATTCGTACGCCTAATAGGCGACATAGAAAAACAACTGCTGCAGTTCGGACTCCAGTTGGATTTACCTCACCGCTTGAAGTTAAAATTGTTGTGAGACAAGAGGTTCCCTTTCTGTTCAGCTTTGCCGTCGATGACATCATGCGAAGAAGAGTTGAGCAGTGTTCCGCCCATATTGTGTTAGCACCATATGCGCATGTCCCTTGGTTGATCTCGAGTACGTCGACGGTGTAGTGTTATTCGCTTTAAGCAACGCAAAGTTGCAACATGTCGTCGACGGACGGACGGACTACGGACTGCAACTCTGCCCTGATAAATGCAAACGGATGTGAGCCTCCTTGAGACTCTCAATGGAATCAAGGTGAACGGACAACTTATTGAACTCGTGGATGAGTTATTTGAGTTATTATTTAAGTTGTATGCTGAAAAACAAAAACAGCTGCGAAAGAGACATTCAGCGAAGATGCGCTAAAGCTAATTCGGCATTCAACTCATTGAATAAGTGTGATATTAGGAGAAAGGGAGGGGTCGTTTTCAAGAGGGTCTTCCATAGGTCGTTTTCAGTTGAGCTCTTCCCAAGTGCACGCTTGACTCTACCGGTGACTTGATTTGACTTGACTTAGCGGTAAAATGTGCCACGTTTCATTTCGAATTCTTAAAGGTATGAATGTAGCGTTCATTTAGGCGTATTTTCCCCATGATTTGTTTCCTACTTAGACGCTGAAAAAGATCTTCCTCCTCCTAGTATCATTCGCACAGCGCACAGGCAGAGTCAAGCGTGTAGCAATAAAAAATTTGATATGATAAATAGAATTAAACAAACAAATTGGACGCTCAACAAATTGGAATGTACTACGAAATGGGTGGGTTGGAAATGAATTGACGAGCCTGACCCACGTCCATGTGAAGATCTTGATGGTTGCCATCTTGATGGATCTTGATGGTCGTAAAATTGGCCACCAAAACGCTTATCGTGCATAGAATCGCTGGCTTCAACCAAATAAAAGCCTAGTGTAAAATAGCTCTGTTTAATTGTAAATCAAAATGCTTCCTCACTCAAATGATCACAGCCGTTCAGTCAGGAAGGTATGTGGTGCATCTTCAGAACATAGGTGGCGGACAAGGGTAGACGCGGAACACAGGCGACTCACTGCTTGCTCTAAGTCGCTTTTTTCAGTGCTCTGCTCCAGCTGTGTAACACGAAACCGATGGTACTGTAGGCGTCCAAGGTTCTGCGTCACCCCAAAATCTTACGTTCAAGCCCCCATTAAGGCTTGCTGACCAGTGTCGGGATTGGTAAATTGGAATACGGTTTTGGCTAGACAGATCTCAGAAGATCCACTGCCGCATCCATGTAGTTGATGATCTCAAAAGAAAAAGGGATAAATGACAGGGAAGCCTCCAAAGCTGACGTACACTAGTTTGATTCACAGGAAACTTCACACACAGTGAACTGGCACAGTGTGAAAAGCATACAAAAGTCTCTACTGCTCAGTTTTTAATTATATATATAAAGGCGCCTTTTTGTCTGATACAGTCCAACAGCTTTGCCAAGAGCGAAATCGCAACTATGAACGTTGGCGCGTTATCGGGACGCCGTGCGAGTTACATGGCTGCCACACGAGAACGGCGCTGAATTCAGATCTGCGCTGTGCAAAAGAAAAGAGGATCCGGTAACAAGGCGAAGGGACCACTAGTCATGGCTTGAAAGTCATCTACAGCGCTAGTCCAAAGATGTACGGATAAAGCATTCCTCAGCGCTTTAGGGCCGTAGTAATAATTGTGGGTCGTTTCGCACTATTTTCGTCAGTCCGACCCCTCCAGTTAAAACAGTCATTAGGACTAAAAATCGACAGTTTCATTTATGTTGTCGGCATACTAAGGCATGTAAGGCTAACTTTGGTAAGGTCGATCTTCGGACTAAATGACATCGTACTGGCATGACGCAGTAGTGAGGTTTCTCAAAAACCAACCGTTGCAAGATATACTGATTTTCGCTGCTTATAATGTTCTAAATTAGGAGTCATGTAGTGATGCTGTCACTGCTGATATGTGAGATTACTACGCAATGAGATTATACAGTTAGAGACAAAGTTGGTGGGACAGGTGAACAATCTTGAACTCTGCAATTGAATCGGTCCATAACTCAAATATTCGGCAGAGTTCTTCGACACAAGTGTCGTTGTGCTTAGCAACCAATCTACAGACATTTCTTTCCTTCCACGCCTAGGTTTAGAAGCTTCCTTACCTAGATAGTTTAAAGAACTCCAACACCGTAATTACTACAGTCCGCAGCCAGATCGTTTGAGCCAATCGCTTCCTCCGGAATAATTCGTTCCAGACTCGATTCAGTTAGTTCGATGATTATGTTATCTGTCTAACGAACCCTCCTTTACCTGGAGAATAGTAAATAGATGAACGGAGAAGCTTTTCTGCTGTTATTTTTTGGAAGTAGTCATCACATCATATTAACACTCTTTTCTCATCCTATTTGAAGTTGTCTATGTTTGAAAAGGACGTCATTCGAGTTTCCTTTGATCTTTACAACAACTTGTCAGAAATTTTTGTGGAGCGAAGGTCAAAACTGTTAACTATGTTTAACGTTAACGTTTTGGTATCGAAACGTTCGATCAACCATTAAAGTCGATCTTGCTTGAACTTTTGCATGACTTATCAAACAGTCGATAAATTATTATATGGTAGGCAACGGAAAACAGTTTGACGCTTTTTTTTTATTGCGGCTGATGTTTCGCCGTGATCCCCATTGGCAACTGAGAAATAAAAGTAAATTTGGAGCCTATTTCCCAGAATGCCTCATCTAGAACATGTTACCATCTCGCAAAAGATCCCATCCAAACAAACATAGAAAAAGCATAAATCGCTGCCCTTTTATCAGCACCTGCGTCGCCATAATTTTGGTTAAGTGCTGTATGATAGAATTACTCCGCTAATACTCGTTCTAATGCTAGTTAAGGCCCGCATATGACCACTCAGATCTCGCAATGATCTTCCTGCAGAACCAGCTTCTTGGTCGGGGTTATGCAATCTTACTTCTTATTCATTTTTGGAGTTGTGTTTTCCATAAATGCATCTGAAGTTCTCCGGCCACAATTTCACAAAAGAATGTTGACCTCTTTCCTGAATACAGCGTTTTTACATGAGCACTGAAACACAGCGATTTTGGTTCTTCTGTTAAAGATTTTGCATCCCTCTAGCAGTGGCAACTTGTTCCGGTTAAGGCATTAAAAAGAACCGGTTGCAAATGTTCTAACTTTATCAGAAACCGACGGAGGCGACGAAGTCGGGACGCCAGCCTAATAAAAGAACGCCAACAGTTTTCTGTTGTTTCCCATATAAAAATTTATCGACAAGTTAATAAGTCATTCAAAGATTCAAGCAAGATTGACCTTCTACTTTTCCGACATGAAGTTGATGCTAAAGCGATGCTATGACAAAGAAATTTTGGAAAAACTGTCCGTAAAGTATTCTTATCAGAACTTTTTCCGTTCTACAAGAATCAAGATTCCGATAGGGATATGACTATTCACCGTCCATACTTAGTGCCAAAGAGTAAACTTGTGTTTAAGTGGTAGGAAAGAGGTGGAGATACTTTTAGAACGTGTCCTGCACCATTATCAGCAGTTTTTTCTTCCGTTTTGCAAAGGGTGGGGGGGGGGGTCGTTAGGTACGGTACTGATGATCGGTAGGTAGCCGATAAATCAGCAGCCGAATAAGTGACTGCAAAAGAGGCTGTCGGTAGGCCAGAGCGGGAATATCTTAGTCCACCTGTGATCACTAAGCCACGCCCATCCATTACCACGTCACTGTAATCACGTGCCGTGTTTGTATTGCAATTAAGTGACTGCTGAATTCTAGAAAGATTCAATTTATTGTTTCAATTCTATTAATTTCATTTTTGTATTTATACAGACTATTTAATCCATGTAAGTGGTATACTGCAGTAGTTTGTAAAAGTTTCGAATTGTTTGTTTCACATAAATAAAATACTTCTATTTTCTCCAAGTCCTCTCTTCTTGAAACCTCGGCATTTGGAAGTGTTTTTATGTTTTCTTGTTATGCCAACGAGGTTTAGGTGAAACTTTTTTTTAGGGGCGGGTTGAGGGCGATCTGTGACACTATCCGGTCTAACGCCAAATCTACTCTGCGCGCAAAGTACGATGGACTTTTGAGTATGCATCACGACCCTGTTTGTGAAAACAATACATCCACAGACCACCGACTATCAATAAGCTCTGATCAAAATACAAACACTGATTGAACGGCTAGAGTCACAGTAATTGGTAATACTCATGTTTCCGATAATGCTATGCACTTCTTAAGCCTAGGGCCCTCATTTTTGATAGCTCAGAATGTCAATAAGGCGGTCTTTCGTAAAGCTGTAAGAGGCCTTCAAAGACGTAGAGACCAACTTAGGATCAAGGCCAAACATGAAAACACACCACAATCCACGTTTGTAAGCAGGAAATTACTTCCACCTGTCCCTTTCCCCCGTACTTTTTATAAAGAACCTGAACCAGTTGGTGAAGCAGATGTAAAGTTTAGAATTGTAACAACGGGAGTGTTAGCTGCCTTCAACCAACACCGAAATCAGCGGCATAGAAACTTAACAAGACATCAATGGCAAGGGTTTCGAGAACTAGTATCTGATGGGACACTGCGTATCTCGGTGAGCGACAAGGGAGGAGAATTTGTAGTTATGCCGCAAACACTAGATCGGAAAATAACGGAACAGCATTTAATGGATAATAGTATTTGTCGCCGAGTTACAGAAAAAGAGTTTAGTATAAACTATATAGTATAATATAAACGTCTGAACCATGTTTGGATGAGCGTAGGTAAGGCTGCTGGGATTGACGAAAGATTCCTTAGCAGGTTAAAAATAGAAACACCGAGCTGCCTCGTTTTTTACAGCCTGATTAAACGCATAAGCTTTCAAGTAACGACCCACGCTCAAAGTCAGCGGAGACTTATGAAATAAGACCAACAATAAAATGTGTAGGAGGACCAATAGACCGTATCTCTTGGTTTCTAAATAAAATTGTGAGTCAACTACTACCAAAAGTGTCTTCTCATCTATCGAGCAGTTCACAATTCCTTGAAGGTCTTAAAAATGCCATATTCGAACAAAATTGTGTCATAGAGTCATTTGACGTGACGTCTTTGTACACAAATGTTCAAAACAAACAGGCGTTACAAGCGTTATCTGAAATGCTAGATAGACACGGCTGTAGTATAGAAACTTTTGGTCTAAGCAAACAATGCATAATGATCCTGATCAACGAATACCTCCAGTGCAATATTCTTAAATTGCCAGAAAAATATTTCTCTCAAATAAGAGGACTTGCTATAGACCAAAGGCTTGCTCCACTTCTTGCCGTCTGCTTTATAAGCAGAATAGAGCAACCAGTGATAGAACGTCTTCCACAGATGTACTGCCGCTACATCGATGATTGCTTCATTAAAACATCAACGCAATCCGAAATGGACGAATGCTTTAGAATTTTGAAAGAACGATCGCAGTACATAAAACTCACTCGAGAACAACCAAAAGATGGTTGGCTGCCTTATTTGAATGCTCAAATAAAACTACACAATGGCATTGCAAGTGTGAAATGGTATCGCAAGCAAAGCTCGAAAAACATACTGATAAACGAAAAACATACCGTTATCAAAGTCAACCCATCCAAATGGCATGAAACAGGCAATTATCCGAAATATAGAGATATGTATAGATAGAGAACGGGGGAATGGGGATAGAGAACGGGAAAATCACTAAAACTAGCTATAAGCATAGCTAGTTCAAACGGATACACGAGATCGAAATCTAACACCCAATCTCAAACTACAACAAGACAGCGAGGATCCCCCGTGAAGGTAGAATTCCTTTTTGCATCCCCTTCGTCTCTGACTCGTTAACTGCTGCTATACACCGGACTCTTTTGCGAACACAGCTGCAAGATAATGTTGTGTTGGTGAACATCCCGAACGACAGCATCAAGCGACAGTTAGTTCGCAATAGATTCTACGACAGGCAATGCGTGTCAGAATGTTGCGTGGTTTGCTCATTCGGTAAGGCCGGTGATTGCACGAACATCGGAGTTATTTACCAAATAGAATGCCTAACGTGCAACGCCATTTATATTGGAGAAACTGGAAGGATGCTGAACCTGACAGGAATATTTGGGTGGTAAAAGGCGAGGGAGTTCGATGACACCGTTAGGGCGCCACAAAAATGATAAGCATGATGGAAATGAGTTTGAAGTAAAATGTACGATATTAGCGCATGAGAAAGAAATATCTGCTAGGAAGGCATTGGAAGCATTCTGGATTTTCGTCACGAAGCCGTCCATGAATAACAGAAATTAGTGCTCATCAATTACCAATGACTTCTTGCCGTTCGTAACACTCTGTGAGCTATAAGATTGTCCCACACGTTATCGTTATCGTTTCCTTAAGGTTATCCAGACACCAGTACTGAAGGGTGCTGCACAGTACGTAGATCTCATTCGCCTTACTGACAATCCTTAAGAACGCGGTGGTTTACTAACCCCGCTAGTCGGTGAAACTGGTCAGTTGTTTTCCTTTTAAGGTCTTGCGTGGTGTACTTGGAACAATATCGGGGGTTGGCGAGGAGAGAGGAGGAGTTTGATGGGATATGCATGGTATCAAAGACCTCGAACCATTTTCAGGCCTTTGAAAAAGACGAATTTGTCGAAACGTCAAGCCAATAAAAAGGTTTCACCTAAACCTCGTTGGCATAGCAAGAAAACATAACTACTATTATCTATTTCTGGGATTTCGTGTGCAATCGTTCGATGTATCTCTACACGTAATCGATCGATACTCTGTGCAGAAGCAATACCAGAGATAACGTGCTCCTGCGAGGCATGTTTCGCACCTCGTTAGACAATGAGGACCGAAGATGGACGATGTGATGGGCGGGGCGTAAGGCGAACGCAGCGCGATGCTCTGCTGACGCTATCAACTGCTGCGCAGAGCAATTAACGATAGCCGTTGCTAGTCGTTTCCCCTAGGAAGGATAGATTGTCGCGGAGGCTGCGGATACCTAACGATGCGCACCCGTTTTGCAAAAATCAGGACTCTCTTTGGCATCGAACTTCCGTACTTCTGTAATCACTGTCAAAAGAGGTTTTATTGTTGAATGCATGCTTGATATGAGTGATCTGACAAAGTTTTCATCTGTTTCCTGCCACTTAAACACTGTTTTACTCTTTGACAGTGATTGTGGTAAATAATCCTAGCTTTACCGGAATGTTTAATCTTGTAAAACGAAAAAAGTGCCGAGAAGATGCGTTACCAAAAGTTTCTTTAAAATCTCATTTTCAGCATTATTTACAGCATGTAAGCACGATTTGGAGGTGATTTTAAAGGTTACCACTGAGCCTGATTGGAAACGGTTACTGGACCAGCTGAATTTTGTTAGATTGAAATAAACCTTGATCACCTTGACTCCCGTTGATCTTCGAATTGATCGAGCGGGCGCCAGTAATTCTTCCACTTGTCCCGATCGAGTGCCAGAGTGGCCTAGTGGTTCCTCCTTTCGCGTGGGGCACGAAGAGCATCATAATTTTCTTTGAAGGACTTCGTGAAGAAATCTGACCATCGGGTCGGCAGTCTTCCTGTAGTGCGCTTAATATTGCGGGGAACCCAGTCGCTCACGACTCTCGTCCAACGGTTGTCGTTAAAGCGCATCACGTGTCCGGCCCACCTTATTTTACTTTCCTTGGCAAACGCAATCGGATATGTTCGTTCCGTTGAGCGTGAATGGGGCATCCGAGACCCATCCGTTGCGCATGAACATCGTCTTTTGCAGATTCAGCTGAAGACCGATGCATCCACATGTTTCGTCGAATTCGGTCAGCATTCGTTCCGCTTGGCTGATACTAGGTGTTATCAGTACGATGTCATCAGCAAAGCGCAAATAGTGTAGCTGCCAACCATCAACCGTCACTCCCATGTCGTCCCATTCCAATTTTCGCATTGCGTTCTCGAGGGTGGCTGTGAATATTTTGAGTGAGATTGTATCACCTTGTCGGATCCCCCTCTTCACGTCAATGGCATTTTGTACCTCGATGAGTTTCGAAACAGTGTGAATGTGGTCAATCGTGCTGAATCCTTTGCCTGCTTGCTCGCATGGCTTTCCTTTATCCAACACTTTTTCAAATCTATTAAGGATCACTCTTGAGCTTGTAGATGACGGATAATAAGCAGATTGGGCGATAGTTGCCAATGTCATGTGGATAACCCTTCCCGTACAACAACGCGGTCTTGCTGGTTTTCCAGTGTTTAGGAACCTTGCATTCCGACATGTAACGTGTGAAGAGTCTCACCAGAGTGTTGATGAGAACCGGCGGGAAATTTTCAGATCTTATCTTGTTGGGACCATGTGGCGTACGATTTCTTACCGACATGATAGCATGTTGTACTTCGGACGGGAGATCCTCAGATTGACATTTCCGTCAAGGTCTACCTTTATCACCTCCCTGGAAAACCTTGTAAGCTCGGACGTGAGTTCATGGTTCCCTGCGGCTCGTGCTACTCCACGCTGGCGTATCAGGTCAAGAGTTTCAAGAGACAAGCGTTTTAGTTCTGGGACTTCGCTTCCTTAACTTAGCGCCTTTCTCTTCTTTCCTTATTAAAGAAAATCTTCCTTGGAGGAGGCGATGGTCCGATCCCGTATAGAACTTTAGTACAACAGCGACGTCCATCAGGTAGAACCTTTTATTGACGATGATGTGGTCTATTTCATATACGGTACCCTCCACCGGGTGACTCCCACGTCCAGCGTAGAAAAGAGGGCTTCTGGAATTGCGAGTTCCCATGGATGGTCTTAGTCGTCATAATGAACTCGGAGAGCCTCTCCCCCTGGTCATTCCATTGTAGGCCGTGGGCCTCGAGGTGAAGATCCTCGGGCGTTCTTCTTGGGCCAACTTTGGCGTTGAAATTGCCAATTATGACCTTGTAAAAGGCATGATCTTCTCAGTAGAACTTCTCCAGGTCCGTATATAAAGCTTCGACTTCTTCTTCTTCGTAGCTTGATTTTGGAGCGTAAGCGACGAAATTGTCAAAGTGTGTTGAACCACATCTTCTCATCCGCAGACGTCCGATTCGTGTCGTACATTGTTCGAAAGAATCGATGTTCTTTGCCATACTCGTGTTGACGAGGACGCTAACTCCACCAACACCTCTACTGTCGTATGTTCCTAAGAACAGTTCTTCTTCAGTTTCATACACGGCGTTGAGAGAGTGACGTCATCTCGTCTCGGTCAGTCCGATGTCGTCGTACTTGATCTTCTTGGTTTGCATAATCAGATCTTCGATGGCCGCTTCCGATACAAGCGTATGCGCGTTATAAGTACAGATCGTCATCCTAGTCCTTTTCCGCCTATAGAGTCCTGGAAACTCGTCCTTCCTGGCGCTACCGTACCACGCTTCCCTGTATATTCAGGAGACTCCTTCTTATTACTGTGACATGCGTGGAATTTTGAAACCCATGGGCAGGTTGCAAGCCTCTAGTCCCATGAGTTTTTGGGAGAACTTCCGTTCTCCCGGAGTGGACATGTGGAGCTTATTTGTTGGAAACGACTCCAAACCGCCTCCCTTGCACCTCCCAGTCACTTGATTGCAGGCTTTTGGCCGGACCAAAGTGCGGGATACAAGGATGTCATGAGTCAGTCCTGGTTCAGCAGAAACAAGGAGTCCATCCCCTGAATCCATTCGCGTCTCTGGACAGGCACAAGGTCGCTTTTGGTCTGCGATTAGCCCCCTATCCGCCACCCGGGGACGCGCCACGTAGCCCTAACAGGCTGTGATCCCTCTAGTGAGGGAGTAGTTGAAATAAACATCGGTGCCAAAACAACATAGAAAGAGATGTAAAGGTGCATTTTATAGAGAAAGGCTCGCGATGCAAAAAGTTAAATTACCTTTCCTAGAAATCTTTTAGTTCTTTTGAAAGATGAAGTTGAGGAGAAGTTGAGAGTTGTTGTAAATTTTTCAAGTTTCTCTCAACTAACTTTTCAGAGGACGGAAAGCATGTTACAGAAGTAAAACTGAATTGTGGTCGAAAAATCCTCCTCTATAACATTTTTTTGAACCAAATTCAGCGACTACCCTGCCCTTCTTTCCTCGTTGATATCTTCATTTATTTCCTACTCTTCCCTTTCCTCTTACGGCTCATTTGTACTTCCTCACCCTCTTACGATCCTGCCCACCCCCCCCCCCCCCCCCCCCCCTTCCCCTCCTTCCTTGCTTTGAGATTTTCCGTTGTGAAAATCAGCACGCTTGACTCTGCGCACAGGTTCTAATTCTACAGGATCGTGCGAGGTGATGCGACTCTTCTCTAAATGAAACGACAGGAACGACAAGAAACTCCATCTCCTTTTTAAATGGTCAACTTCTCCCAAAATATTTTATAGATAGAAAAAATAAACAAATGAAGCTTCCAATTTTTCCCAAGTAAATTACAAAAAAGGAGGTAACAAAAAATCGGAAATCTGTGTGTAGTGATGAAAAATCTGTGAAAAACTGTCTTCTATAAAACACGTACAGAATACTTTTGATCGCCCCTCTTCTCCGAATTATTAACTATCTTCTGAGCCTAACACAATCTCATCATTCCTGGCAATTCAATGTTATTAAATGGATTGAAGAATGAAATGTATGTTATTAAATAAAATGTAAAATAGTCGAAAACTGAGTAATATCTCCATCTTCTTCTTTTCTCCCATCTCCTCCTTCCCATCCCTCTCCCTGTTATTCAAGCAGTTCCACTTTTCTTCATCGTCCTTCCTTTCCTTCACCCGCCTAATGTCCTCCCACCCCAGTCTTAGTTGGCAAAAACACAGCGCTTGACACTGTTTCTATGTGTGTAGGGATACATCATCATGCGAATGAGTTCCCTGTGCGCTGCACTGCACGTTATGGTAGATGTGACTTAGTGATTTTGGAATCACATTCTATAGGATAACCAGGTCAATATAACCACAACACCGAAGTGTTGACAGCAAGTGCTTTCTCTGTAACAACAACCTTTTTTTATTCTAACACTCTGGGATTTTTGAGGATGTACCAAGGTTCACAAAGGACAGAAGCGATTTCTACTGCTAATTAGGAGTTTTCGAAGCGATTTCTAGCATGTTTCATTACCAAGCTATGTTTTAAAAATATTTCGAAGGACTGAAAAATGCAGTGCAAATTTGAATTCTACTTTTTCCAATGAGCTACAGAAAAAAATAACGTCTGCGTGATACAGAGTCGAACAGCAATCACATTCACAACGGGAAATGTGCGTTGGTTAGCAAGAACACCCCATGTCACACATAGAGACAAGGTGAATAAATAAATACCCGTTGATGGGCACTCATGCCTTACTCACGTCTTGTGTTGTTTAAGATGATCGTGAGAGGATCTGCAGCGTCATATGTTGACCACAACAGTTGCAAGGACAAGAAAGTTGCGATGTTGCGTCCAACGAACATAAAGCGATATCAAAAAAGGAGTGAACGGCATGAAACCAGGTGTCTATTATTCCACAGATGTCGAAGAAGCAGTGCAGAAGATGAGCATAAATGAGTTTGAGAGGACTTATACAGGGTTGTATAATCGTTGCAGAACATATATTTTCTGTGATGTGATTCGTAATACGGAACATTTTGTTTGGTTAATTTTCAAACCCGAAGCACTCAATCTCCCAATGATTCTGTCTTTCTCTAAAGGCAGCGTATAACGAAAGTGACGATGTTCGGATCTCTCCGCGAATTGGTAGAGGTAAAGTTGTAGTTTACCTGTATGAGCTCTTTCCACCTAGTAATCCAGAAAAACGCTCAAGAAAGACCCCTCCGAACTTATTATGGATAACAGGACGGCGGCAATCTGCAACACTGTTTTTAAGAATAAGGTTACCTTTACAAATGGCGCAGCTCCTGCTGCTTATCTAAGCTACATTTGTTTGTTTGCGGTAGTTGGCCGACGATAGAATTGTCCGCATTTTATCGCGTAATAAATTGAATAGTCGTTGAAGATCGGGATTATACAGTGTGTTTCACACGTTTCTTTCTAGACTGTTAAGAGAGATTAGGCGAGATCATGCTCAAACGCGCGATCTACACCACTGTGTACCCCTATTTTTAAGTGGAAATATCTCACTATCACCAGTTTCGTGATATCCTGCCTCCAATAATTACGTTCCGTAATCCGGTAACGTTTTTTCTCTACTGATGTGTAGGGTTAGCTTTGATAGGTGGGCTAGTCATCCAAATGCTAATGTTTTTGTTATTAATATCTATAACGACGAATTAGGGAGTTTACTACCTACACTTTTGTTATTACTCAAACCGAACTGATTTTTTCACAATAGTCTCTTTTACCAACACACTCTGTGTATTTGTTTTTTTTTTCTTGAATCTTTGGAGATTCTTCAGTACACTGGGCACAGAGTAGCACAAAAAGTCCTCAGAAAAGTTTGATGAAACATTTTTAGGCTTAAGATTTTGGGGTTTTCGAAGGCTGAATTTATGTTACAAAATATTGAGAATATGCGAAAGACTATATGAAACCTGTTTCTTTTTTCCATGTGGTCCATGGGCGCGCGTAGCGCAGTGGTAAACGCTTCTATATTCTCTACATGATCGACCATTAGGAAACGCGCAACTAAGCCTTTGGTGTGTGCAGATTGGTGTATTTGTACCAGGCTTGCATAAAGAAACACCTGATACATCGGTAGGCCCCTACAAGTCGCTGTATAGGCCGCCTTCGCGTTCATAATCGCGAACGGTTCTCGACGTTGAACGTAGCTACAGGGACTGAGCAGAAGCAAGAACTTTATCCTTGTCCGCTTTTGGCCATTTTCCAGAAAGCTACTTTTACGACGAATGTTTTCAATTCCTATCTTTTCGATATCTGGCCCAATGAGATAACGTCAAACGCTGTATTGTCGAAGTATTCACTGCTTTGTTAAGTTGGAAAAAATAAGTTGAAGCAAAGCTTTTCCTATCAAGGTAGATTAACGAGGTGTGGTTTTGTTCATAGCTATCCCCTTTCTGCGATTTACTACAACTTTATGTAACGTTTGTTAGGAGCCTAGTAACAACGGGACAGATCGATGGTTGACTGCAATTGTTCCACCGTACTACTGGTCCGAGCTTCACAATCCAATCGGTGGAAATGTCATTATCTCTGGACCTCACCTTAGCTCTTCTTCTGAAGAAGATTGAGCGCAAACTTAAGCTGTGTCAGATCAATTATGACGTAACTGCCAAGCCGATTAAGAAAATTGTTTTGATAACAGTGAGTGAATATTTCTTTTACACTCGCAGCGGTAGAGCCCACCATTGATTTGGGTGGTACTTCTCCAGCGAGGTGGTCGTGTTTCGAGTTGTCGTAAGACGTCAGTATAGGTTTTTCAACTTGTCGTCGACTGCTGCGTTCTGTTTCTGATTGCGAGCGTCCAGCACGCCGTATTCGCTCTATTGGTGATGTTGGAGTGGCGGTCCTTGCTTTGCTGGGAAGTTCCTCGATGAGGGGCAGTGTCTTTGTTGGAATCTGCAGTTCTTTTACTTGAGTCAGAATAGGGCTTCGTTTTTGGCTGAGCCCTAGCGATTTTCTTGAGGCTATACCACGCAGTCGACGACAAGTTGAAAAACCTACAGTGACGTCTTACGACGACTCACTGTTAGATGTTCCTCTTTCTGACAAGCACCAGTCCCAGGACTGGCGAAACACGACCATGTCAATGGAGGAGTACAACTCAAATTACTGTTTTGATAGTTGGGACGTTACTGAGCAACAGGAAGAACACAGCTGCTAGAAACCGTGGCGCATAACAACGGTTTCTAGGAAGACAGATTGGAGGAGAAAATAGAAGTAAAGAACCTTTTAGTTTTGAATATATACATATTTATGTTAGATTGTTTGTTATAAAATGACATATGTAGCGCACTCGGTAAGAGGTCGCACTGTGCTGCACATTCGATCGGTGGACCAAATCTGCCCTAGTGACAACTAGGGCCTTTAATCCCTCCGGTATCGATTTTGTCCTCCCAGAAAACTCTTGTACCGATACATTGGTACCAAAGTTGTCTAGGAGGACAAAAACGCCGCTTTGACACATCGGCTAGCCCCCGCAAGTCAGTGTATAGGCTAGTTACACGTTCGTAAACTCCAAACTATTCTGAATTGAAGTGGACGTGCTGGCGCATAGCAAGCGGATTGATTAATGCTAGACACTTTTATTTGTTAGGATAGCCTCGAACACCTAACGCAGCTAACTGTATGGTGTTTTTTTTCTAAAAAAAGAAGTAACACATCTTTCTCCTTTATTGCATTTATACTTAGATTTTAAAGATATGATATGTGGGAGCAGTGCAAATTCTAGACTAAGATGTTTTTGAACACGAGGGATAATTGTTAATCATAGTTAGTTTCTCATGTGATTATACTTTACCATGTTTGGAGAGGTTTGAAGAAAGAAGCTTCCGCAAAATACATGTATAATATCCATAAGTGGAACTACGCTCGTGTTTGATACACTAACTTGCTTTGAAATGCTTGAAGAAATGTTGAAAACATGTACAGCATAGCCATGAGCAAGTGGACCAAATAGGCGCAGGACCTTTGAACGAACCTGGTTCTCAAAAGTCCGGTATTCAATAAACCTCGGCATAATGGGATGTCTTATTGATTTTGATAATCTGTACACGAATGTGCTAAATCAATTTATTGGCTAATCTTTCGACAGAATCGCCTTCTTTAGAGCCTGAAATGGGCGATTCAATTCACAGTTTAAACAACCAAACCTCTCCACAACTAAACTGACAAATTCCTTGCCTACTTCATGTTGTTAATCACAGCTTCCTTCTTTTGATTTGAAATGGATGGTCAGAGAGAAAATGAACCAAGATACTCTTATTACTGGGCTTACTGGGATCACGGTAACATTTCGTTTGGCACATACCATCCGAGATGCCAATTTGGATGCTCAAAAAAGAAAGCCAACTTCTCTGTGGTTCCTCCCTGGTGAGTTTTAAGTGTTCAGAATTTGAATGTAGCAGAGTCAGTGTAGGCCAGATCGTTGTTGGACTGGAGTTTGTGCGTCTTTCTAGTGAGTTTTATGTGTTCAGACTACCGGTTCAACAAGTCAAAACATTTCTCCGCTAAGTTGGCACAGATGACAAAGCAATCGATATGCCTAGAATAAAACAAAGAACGGAGTTTCAGAACAAGTGATTCAATATTGGCCATAAACAGAATAGCTAAAGTGGGAGCCAATCTCTGCCCCATAGTCAAACCTCTAAGTTGTGCGGAGTAATTTTCAGACCATCTGAAGATATTGCAGTCGAGGCACGATTTGAATCCGTACAAAATTATGGTTCTTATATTTGTTATTTATTCATATTTGCAACGATAAAGAAGTGTGCGTCGAAGGAGCAGTATTGAGGTCACTACTTGGATGATCGTCTCTAAAAGTGATTAGTGGGTGGTCGATTTCGATTTGCTCGAATTCTGTTCTATGTTACCTCAAGATAACTCTGTGGAAAAAATCCGATTGCCTTTTGAGTAGATCACGAAGCGACAATGCACAACCACTAAATGCTATGACCCTTCCCGACAGGAGTGAGCGCGACACTGTTTGTAACGAGGATATGCTTTCAAATGTTTCCCGAGTGACCGTGTTAGAGGGATTTAGGCTTTCTGAGAATGCGCAATCGGTTTGGGAATTGAGTCTTAGTTTTTCTCCATCGCAGCCCATTTTAACTGTAGTTCTGCGCAAGTTCACTTGTGTCTTACATGAAGTTCAAGAAAATCTCCGCAGGAAAATAAATTTTAACAACGGAAAGAAACCAAAGATAAAACAGAGAGTCTCCCGATAGCTTTCTTATGGGTGTTCTCTAAACAACAAGACGCTAACCCAGGTGTAGATGCGAAGTCCCGGCTCTCTATAAACGAAGTATATAAAACGTTGGCTCGGTTTCCTGAGAACAGAACTAAGTCTATAATTTCTCTTGCATAAAAGCAAGGCATTGAAGAAGCTCGAAAGTTGGTTGACTCTAAACAAATAAGGTTATCCACATGTGATAAAGGTGGAGAGTTTGTGGTCATTCCACACCAGCTGGATATTGCAATAACAGAAAGACACTTGCAAGATTCCTCACTATATCGTTTATCTTTCGCTATTGAGTTCTTCAAGAAGGGCCGCTTTCTAAACGAGGAATGGGTTAGGATAACAAGATCCGCTGAGTTTCCTCCCTCTTCCATTGCTCGCCTTAAGATTGATCTGAAGACCTGTCCAACGCTTTATCTCGTTATCAAGACGCACAAACTGCATTCCAACAGCGATCTGGCCTCTACTAATCTTGCTACATTCAAAGCCGAGCACATAAACTTAAATAGGGAGAAACCATAATGAAATTGGGTTCTTTTTTTTTTGAACGTCCAGGTTGGCATCTCGAACGGTACGTGAAAACGAAATGTTATCGTATGCTCAGATAATAGGAATATCTTTATTCATCTTCTCTCTGACTATCCATTTCAAATGAAGAAGGCTGTGATTAACAACATGTTCCGCACGGCAAAAACTGTTTGCAGTGGACCTGAAGGGAGAAAGAAATCGCTAACCTTGGCTCGCGAAATTTCCGTATTTAATGGTTATGAAATCCGAACTTGTGATACGAGACGATACCGAAGTGGACGAGGACGGTAATTGGAAAATCCTAGCAGATAAGATACCCCTATGCTTTCTTTCCTTTTATCTCTGATGAAATGAGCATTGCCATTAGCAGATGTCTGAGGAGAGCACACTTAGACAGTTTTGTTTCGGGCGTTGAAATACCACCGTACAATTTGAAACGTCAGCTAGTTCGGAGTCGTTTTGCAATACCATCTGTACAGCACCGAACTGTATCATTTGTCGCACAGGTGGAATAGGAGACTGCTCGAGATCCGGTGTAATCTACCTGATTTCTTGCACGAACTATGGCGACGAGTATGTTGGTGAAACAGCACGACCGCTGTATGTTCGCATCAAAGAACTTGTGACTGAAATGATTAGATTACGAGAATAGACACAATAGGTGCCTATAGAACACAAAACCTGACGGAGTTGATTTTGATGTTAGGGTCCAAACGCGAAATCTAAAATTTTGGTTCGAAAATCGCTGGATTGGATTCAAGTCGAAAATCCTGAAATGAAGCGCAAGAGCGATTGTCTCTCGATAACGTGAGAACCCGCACCATATCTCGTACGGCTCGTCTGATCCGAATGAGACATTTGAATCATTCGCTCTCATGATCGATCAGTCAATAGTCCATGCTGGGCGTCTCCGATTCGAGGTGACCATTCAGTGTGAAAGTTGAAAAAGTAAGTATGGAGTTTATCTGTTTAGTTGTGGAGAGATTTGGTCGTTTAAACTGTGAATGGGATCGCCCATTTCAAGCTCTGAAGAAGGCAATTTTGCTGAAATGTTAGCCAGGAAAATTATTTGACAATTTAACATAACAGCTCATTAAAAATCAATAAAAAACCTTTCGAATTGGAGCTCGTGATCTATATTATTCACAATATCAATCGTAACGTTTATCATATCTTTTGTTTCGTTGCGTTCGTCTATAAACGACCATCAGCTGCAACACAGTTGCCTGATACTTGACTATAACCAATGCATTGTTATTGGTCGGAGGACTTGTATGATCGTACAACGGTGAACAGCAGATCAAACTATTGCAATTATTAGAAATTGAGAATGAGTTGAAGCGCACACCAACACATAGCCATAATCAATCAGTGTTCGGGAGGTGTTGTTTCGCAGGAAAAATAACTTCCAAATATTTTTGCGGAGAGAAATCTGATCGTCTGTGAGCTCGTTGTACATAGGTGGATTTTCCACACCTTTAGGTCGCGCTCTCGTTCGAGCGTGACCTTAGCAACTTAGAATATTTAGCAGGAATCGTAATGTTATGAAACGGGAAACGAACACGATCTTGCACATTAGGTCACCATTTTGAATTGAGCGGTAAATACATGATTGCATCATGTACACCGCAAATCGAGACATTGGCAACTACACCTACAAATCTATGCTATAGACAGTCGTTTTGCACTATTCCTTTCTTTCGATACGTGCTTGAATGATATGTTCTGAAACGAAGCTTCAGAGCATATCACTCAAACACGTATCGTAAAACCCTCGTTTCAGAACAAATCATGCTTTCTTAATCAACAAGAGTTTTTTTTTGTAGAGTGGAAACGTCACTTTTTTATCTGACGTGCAGAACAATGGGGTCACAGTATGTACCTGTACATAGCGATCATCATTTCTCAGAATTCCATCATGTTAACTAGTAAGTCTTAGTCCTCATTAAAGATAGAACATTCGCTCTGCCGTCCAACCACCATTCTATAAACTTATATACATAACAATGCAGAAAGATTTTTATAACTTTGTAGAAATGGTATTACAAGGACAGAAGCAAACGCGTTTGTTTCTCTTAATCGGCTTTGCGCATTAGCGAGAATAAAGCAACTAGATAAAAATAGAAGGTAAGAAACCAGCTAATCTTACTATGAAACTAGTCTATGTGTTAGTGAAAGAAACACGTTTGCTTCTGTCTTTGTAATAGCAGTTCTACAAAAATATAAAAATTTTTCTGCATTGTCATGTGTACAAATTTCTGGAGTGCTGGTTGTACGGTAGGGCGAATGTTCTATCTGTTATGAGGACTAAGAGGAGTGCGGGACAAGAGGTACCCGTGAAAACCGGCTGACCGCTCCTGTCCTCCCTTCGGCACCGCGCGCCTCCGCGTAATTACGGCTGCTGCTCCACCAGCTAGACATTCTCCACGACCGCCTGAGATCAGCTACACCCCGCCTCCCTATTGCTCTCTAATCAACGCCGCGCGCGACGTTCGCGCCGCGGCGAAGCGGTGGATAGTGCGAATTTTGAAAGGGGGAGTGAAGAACGAATTGCCGAGGCGAATTTTGATGTACGGATATAGTAAACTAAGCGCATATTATTGGGGATAAAGGAGAAGAATAAGTGAAAATTACTTCAAAAAGATGCTCAAGGGAAAAGAATAACACGCATATATTTTCAAACATCTCATAATTTAACACATTTCATGCCCTAAGTTTTCTATATAAACTAGCAGTGCATAAGTATGTGTTTGTCACGATGCCATTCAACGAATTCGTGTTCAACTTTCAACTGCGGCAGTTATAATAACAGCAACTTTATGCGCTTATTACTTTGTATACATTCTTTAAACTCCTTTCTACATTTTCCCTTTTCAAAATTTTACATAGATATAATGTTTATGTAGAACAAGTATTGAAATATGCCAATATTTGACATATTTCAATACTTGCTTGTACGTCTTATATAGTTTTATATAATAGAATTTTGTATGGCTCTTCAAACTTCTTTCAACAGCGTTTTATCGCTCCATTTCTATCTATTCTCTGCATAAAATCAATATGACAGGTATTAATGGCGAACAGAGACCTTTGCATCTTCGAGATATACCTTTAGGTACAGTGTATGTCTGCGAGGCATTATTCGCGCCTCGTTAATCGTTGGATGCCAGTTTTACCCAGCTAGATAAACAAAAAGAAATCATTAGAGAAGAAAAAGTAAAAAAGATAGCATAACACTGATCAGTGAGACATTTTTTGAAACATATCTCGCATTCCCAGAAATGGATGAGTGTTTTCCACCTTACAAGTCGAGACAAGATAATTTCATTTCCACTCGCATTTCTAAATGGCATATCACTTATACAAACCTATTTCATTCTTTCCTTCTTTTATACTAATTTACAAGCACACTTTATGTAGACCTTCAAACAACATCTAATACCAGGTACTTTCCTTTCCGTTCGACTTTAAAAGCGCATCATAAGAGCTGTAAGCGCGGCGGAAAAAAATCGTCGTAAGAGCGGTAGACGCGGCGAAATGGGTGGGGAGGGTGGCGTGGGCGGGGCGTCTTGAAGACGTAGCACAAGAGGAGCAACCAGGCTACTGTAGCGATCATGACGGTATCAGTAGACGCGCGGTGCGATTAACGACGCTCATTAGCCTCCTGGATACGCGGCGGCACATCATACGGGTACCTCTTGACCGTTCCCCGGACTAAGAGTCACCAGTTAACATGAAAGAATTTAGGATGAAAATGGTTGCTATTTACAGGCACATACCGTAACCAAATCGCTCTGAATGTCTTTCACTCTGCGTTATCACTTCCCACTCACCTCATTCTTTTTGACATAATAACCAAAAATTTTAAAGAAAAGTTTTTTGACAGCGATAATAACCCATAATATGGGGTGCGACGGGTCTACCGGCGGCAGATTGGTGCCTCAGCGCCGGATACCTATAGAAGGGGGTGCGACGTGTCCACCGGCGCCAGATACCGATAGAAGGGGGTGCGAAGGGTCCACCGGCGCCAGATGGCCATAACATGGGGTGCAACGGGTCTACCGGCTGCAGATTGGTGCCTTAGCGCCAGATACCTATAGAAGGGGGTGCGAAGGGTCCACCGGCGCCAGATACCTGTAGAAGGGGGGCGACGGGTCCACTGGCGCCAGATAGCCATAATATAATTAAATTGCTTAGATGTGCTGAAGCATCGAACACAACGCGTAGCTTGGTAGTTTCTTTGTGCGGTGTGACAACAGCTTGATGTGCTAGGTAGTGCACAACTTCTCCTTCCTCCACTATTGAATCCTCAGCAACTTCTTCAATGATACCCAGCTCGGGTTAACTCTTGATCGTGTCGTCGTACTGCTGCAGTAGATTGGGATCCTTCCTAAGCTTAGAAAGATTTGCTTGCAGACGATGATATGCAATCGATTTATTGTCCGGAAGTCCGCTTGCTTTCTTCTTCCATGGAAGGCGCACATATTATCCATCTTCTTTGTTTTCGATAGTTTCTTCAAAAGCTTTCCAGACTTCTGCGTTTGTCTGTTTCAGTTCCTCCGTTATTGGACCCAAAAATTCCTTAACTCCGGTCTTCTCAAATTCACAGAACTGTTCCCAAGTCTGCGTAAAATCATTATCTGTGTCCTCTAAGGCTATTGTTTGGGCCACTTCTACCGAATTTTTCGAGTTGACCAACTCTTCGCCACTTCGTCCAGATATGAGATATCCCAGTATCAAGGGGATTGCTTTCAATCCGAATGGGAGTGTTGTTTGAGCTCCTGGTCCATCCTTGAGGAGTGAGAAAAGATCGCGCAACGAAGAAGGATATCTGGCTGGATCTTCTCGACAGTACGGTTGATGGAGAGATGAATATCGTTTACGAACAGGAACTGCTTGTCCTCTTAACTCAGTCTGCTTCTTGTTAATGGTTTTGTAATGGTATCGATTTTCGTAACTGTAAACGTATGTGGAACTCCCTCAGCATCCCACATGCGGAGAACCGTGATGCCGCAAGTCCTTTCAAAAGGCTTTCAAAAAGCCGAAGGTGCCGATGTTTAGACGACTGGAATCTACATCTTGCAGCTGGAGGCGCTCAGCCAAACTGCTACTGATGAACGATCGGTCGGCTCCTGTATCGAGAATCACGTAGACTGGTTCTAACGCTTTTGTTGTCGGATTAAGTACTCTGACTTTTCCGGCCAGAATGAGAACCTTCGTTGTGTTGCTGACGTGAAAAACTGCGTCTGAAGCTTTCCTTTCCCCTTTGCAACCGTCATTCGAAGCGACCGTATTTATTTTCGAAGTCTTGGCCTTGGGTAGTTGAAGCTTCGTTCACTGCTTCTGTGGTACTTCTCGGAGTGGAGGCTTTTGACGGACTTCCTGAGAGCTGAAGAGTTCTTTGCAAATGGACGTGTGGTGTACGGCTTGTCTGCAGATTCTGCAAGTTCCTTTGGGACATTTCGTAGCCCAGTGATCCTTTTCTCCACAATTGTGGCAGAGATTCTGCATTCTCATTATTTGTACTCGTTGCTCCAAGATATGCCTCTGAACGTCCACCAAGAACTTCGCAAGCAGCTCTTTTTGCAGGAAAATGTTGTCGACGTGTTCCCTTTTGAGTGTCAGTTGCGAAGTTATAGAGTGAAGTTGCTCGCAAAGTGCTTCCTGGTCTTCTAGACTGTCGGTTCGGGCGCGTGCTCCGTGGAGATTCTTCAAAAGTAAAGTTGATCAATCAAAGCCTGAAGGTCTCCCATTCCCAGAGTTTTCCGCTGAATTTTGGAATTGGGATTGGTGCGATTTCATTTCCGGAACTTCACACCTGTTAAGCGAGTTTTTGTTCCTGATCGAATTCAAGCTCCTCATGAAGTCGGATTAGCCTTGCCAGCGCTTTGTTCGCGTTGTCCAGAAGAGTTTGTGCTGCTGTAGTATTTGTTTCAATCCTTTCAATAATCTCTGGGAGTGACTGCGTCTTGTTGTCCAACCTGTCCACTGCTTCGCTGAACTTCTCCATTGCAGCCTCTAGCTTGTTTGCTACGGTGCCAATTGCCGTTTTGGCTGCGCATATCTGTTTCCGAAGTGCCGAAATTTCAGCTGCCTCCATTGAAGAATGTACGTACGCATTGATGGTTTTGGACTCTTTCTGTATGATTGCCGACAGACGGTTTCCTGAGCGCGTCAAAAGGCCTTCCCGCCTCGCCAGGGTTAATGTCATATTGAATACTGTACGTAGTTCACTAGAGTTAAGGACTTGGACGTGGACGGCGTGTAAAAGAAACATAGTAGAACTCACTTCCTTAGTTGTCGATCGGTCCTCATCGAGTTGGCCGATGCACCATAAGCCGAGATGGTTCAGTGGTATAATGTGCACCAACAGTTATTGTCCCGCGGGTCTTTCCGTCTGAGAACCTTCTGTGCCACTCGGGGCCGACCACACCTCAAACTTGAACTTGGGCAATTGAACCTTTATACATACTCAACAATAACAATAACACAAATAACACAATCTTCAGATAAACTGATCATTGAGAGGTGACTCTCTATAGGGTGCGACGGGTCCACTGGCGTCGGATTGGTGCGCCAGCGCCAGATACTTATAGAGGGAGGTGCGACAGGTCCACCGCCGTCGAAATAGTGCACAATACCTTCGTGTGCATGACGCAAATGTTAGATGGTTGCAGCCGTTTCATAGCCGTGGCCACTGGGCGCTTTGCTTTACACACTATATGACTCCTCTGCGTGTCCATTTCCTTCTTCGTTGCCTTTAAGTTGGTAGCACGCCGTTCTCAAAAAGTGGAAACACGCATGCAAACGGGTGCTTAAATAGTAGAAAGATGTTTATGTGATCTGACGTGGAACGTTATCTTTATCAGTAGGATAATGTCTTTCACGTAATTTTATACCGAAACATCATTCTTTGATAACTGTTTATAGAAAACAGGAAGAAAACCCATATTTCGCGTGATACTTTTAAATTTTGTCTATAACATATTGATAAGGAGTGTTGGAAGCTGAAGTTCGAATGTTCTCGAAATGTAGAACTGACGCGTTTAGGAAAATATCTATGAAATTTTTTGCCCTTAGTCATAATATAAAAAAGGAAGAAAGATTGTTGGAGATGCACAAGTCCAGTTTCCTAGAAAACGGCACTAATATTAATTTTTATTAATCAGTGAAGGCGAGCGAAGCAAACTCCACAGAAAGTCTGAAGTACGGCTTCAGCCGGAAGTTCAGATTGGTAATATATAAATATGTATGTGATATAATAATATGTAATAATATACTAACATAATAAGATAATTATAATGTAATTGCTTGTGATTTTAATGTGACTCCAGTCGGATTAAAGGTCTATCGCACTCGAGATCCACGGATCTCCTTCACTAGAGGGATCACAGCAGGTTTGTCGCGAGGCTACGTATAGCGTCCTCAGGTGGCGGATAGGGGGCTAATCGAGGACCAAAAGCGACCTTCTGCCTTCCCAGGGACGCAAGTGGATTCAGGGAAAGAACTCATTCTGCTGAGCCAGAACTGACTCATTACATCCTTGTATCCCGCATGTCGGTCCGGCTAAAAGCCTGCAATCTAGAGGCTTGCGACCTGCCCATGGGTTTCAAAATTTCACGGATGTCACAGCAATAAGAAGGAGTCTCCTTAATATACTGGGAAGCATGGTACGGTAGCGCCAGGAAGGACGAGTTACCAGGCGGAAAAGGGCTACGAAGGCGACCTGTAATTATAACGCACGTACACTTGCATCGAAAGCGGTCATTGAAGATGGTGCAAGCCAAAAAGATTAAGTGCGACGTCATCTGAGCGGCTGAGACGATACGGCGCCACCCTCTAAATGCTGTATATGAACCTGGAGAAGAACTGTTGTTAGGAACATGCGACAGTAGAGGTGTTAGTAGAGTTGGCGTCCTCGTCAACACGAGTATGGCAAAGAGCATCGACTCTTTCGAACAACTTACAATCCGAATCGGACGTCTGCGGATGAGAAGATGTGGTCCAACACCAGCTTTGAATATCTTCGTCGTTTACGCTCCAACATCAAGCTACGAAGAAGGAGAAGTCGAGACTCTTCGGAGAAGTTCTACGAAGAAAATAATGCCTTTTACAAGGTCATAATTTGCGATTTCAACGCCAAAATTGGCCCAAGAAGAACGCCTGAGGAACTTCACATCGGGATCCACGGCGTACAGTGGAAATGGAATGAACAGGGGGAGAAGCTCTCCGAGTTCATCACGACGACTAAAACTTCATTAGAGCTCGCATTTTGTGAATCCCTTTCACGTTGGACGTGGAAGTCATCCAGCGGAGAGTACCGTAATGAAATTGACCACATCATCGTCAGTAGAAGGTTCTACCAGACGCATTTTGTTGTTGTGCGGAAGTTCTATACGGAATCGGACCATCGCCTCCTCCAAGGAAGATTTTCTTTGATAAGGAAAGAAGAGAAAGCCGCTAAGTTAAGAAAGCGAAGTTCCAGAACTAAAACGCTTGTCTCTTTAAACTCTTGAGCTGATACGCCAGCGTGGAGTAGCACGAGCCGCAGGGAACCAAGAACTCACGCCCGAGCTTACAAGCTTTTATATACAAGGTTTTCAGAACTATAATTAACTGGGATCTCTTCGCTGTGCCAACAGGTTTTTGGCAAGATTTCGCAATGGACAACATCGAGGAATATCAATGAATACAACCGTTGACTCGTTAATACTCGTTGGATAGTTAGCTGAGTAGTTAGTTAGCTGAGCAGTTAGTTAGTTAGCTGAGCAGTTAGTTAGTTAGCTGAGCAGTTAGTTAGTTAGCTGGGTAGTTAGTTAGTTAGCTGGGTAGTTAGTTAGTTAGCTGGGTAGTTAGTTAGTTAGCTGGGTAGTTAGTTAGTTAGCTAGTTGGGTAGTTAGATAATTAGTTTCGTCTATGCGGCGCCTGTCTGTCAAGGAATGTTTTGCAGTGCAATAACGTACTTTGCTATCAAAGATTTAGAGAACTTTACATAGTATTTCGTTTGTTGTATAAAGATTAACGCATTTGTTCAGGTTTGTGGTGACGCGTGAAAAACCTTACCATTCCAAACCAAAGACAATTTCCGCGGCCAAAGAACGTCGTGGTGTTAAAGTTCTTGGCATCATTCTCGGATGTTTTACCGTGTGCTGGGCGCCATTTTTTGTGTGGGTATTTGTGCTAAATTTCCACCTTTTCCTTTGCAATGAATCTTTACAAAACTTATTCGTATTAGCTAGAGACTGTAGATTTCTCAGGAATTAGAGTTGTTTCAAAGGTCTACATTAATTTCTTTGGATTTCCATACGTTGCGGGCACGCGCAAATAGGAGGCTAATTGCGGACCAAAAGCGACCTTGGGTCAGCATAGGCACAGCAGAATTGAGACAAATTCCCTGTTTCTCCTGTTCAAGGACTGAATTAAAACACACTTGTAACTTGTGAATCGCCCACCAACCCTCCCCCTCCCCCAATAATCAGCAACCAAGTACTCGTACGGACTCGGAGATGCAAAAGAATTATGTTTGGAGTACTCCAGTGTGAGGACAAATAAGCTCCACTCCAGAGTGAACGCCAAGTTCTCCCACACAACAGGCGGAAGCAGAAGTCAGCAAGCTACACAAGGGATTTATAATTTTATGCTCAACATCGTTATAAGAAAGAGTCTCCTTATTCCGGAGAAAAGCTTGACATGCAGCGCCAGGAAGGCGTCAGAAGTCATCTAGGCCTTCGGAACTGTAAAGGACTAAAATGCTTTTTCTGTACATGCAACACACGTAATTGATATCGGATGTGGCCATTGAAGACCTGATTATGCAAGCCAGGAAGATTAAGTACGACGTCATCCACACACTGATCGCCGGATGTGATGCTGGAGCACAACAGTTCTTGCGAAGTTGGGTCAGTTAGTTGGTGTCTCCGTCAACACTAGCTTGACAATGAACGTTGACTGTTTCAAACAACTAACGACCAAAATCGAGAGCCTACTGATCGGAAGATGTGGTTAGGGGATAACTTTTACTATTTTGTCGCTCACGCTCCAACATCAAACTACGACAAAGAAGAAGTCGAAACGTTCAATATGAACGTAGAGAAGACCCTACCTTCTAATAGGTCATTGCTAGTGACTTTAGCGCCAAAAGTGGCGCGAAAGAATGCTTGAGGATTTTCTCGTTAAGACAAACGGCCTGCAGCGGGAACGAGCAGAACAAAGGGTTTCCGAGTTTGTCATGACAGCAAGCCGAGCCACCGTTTGTGGTAACTGCTAAGACGCGATAACATCCATGAATGTTCGCAAATTCAAAAGCCCTTTTCTCTGTGCTAAACGTTAGAATTGCCCAGTAAAGGAGACCATAACTAAACCAGACTACCTCGTCGTCAGTAAGAGGTTTTGCCTGACGAACGTCTTTGTTGTACCAAAGTTCTGTACGGTATCGAACCACAGTCTTCTTTGAGAAAGATTTTTCTCCGCACGGAAAGAAGAAAAGCCGCAGAGTTCAAGCCTCAGAACAATCATCGACGAGGAAATCGTTGCTACGTTAGTAGCTTTTCGGAAAGATACAGCAATGGTTAAGTATGGTCGGCATATAGAACGTCTTCACGACTGCGCGAGGAAATCCGAGCGCCAGCGTGGAGCTGCAAGAACCACAGACTACCAGAAACTCACATCTGACTTCGCAGAGCTTTTCAGAGAGGCTAATGAAGAACACCTTAAAGAAGGAAGAGCCTTAGTGTTCGCTAAAGCTACGAAGGTGGGATTTAGCACTCGCTGTACCTGTTGAGATTTTGTTAGTTGCAGGGCATAGATGACCGTACTCTGGAACCCAAATGGAACAACTATCGCAAGAGAAGGAGGATACAGAAAATCATTAACGATTTCCATTCTGATCTTTTAAACAGCCGTGTCAAACTGCCATCTGAAAAAAGATGATATGTATGTTGAGGTTCTTCCGTACGAGATGAAACATAGTATCCCCAAGTTGGTCCTGACAGGATAAGATCTGAACATCTGATGATTTTTCCACCAATCCCCATCAACACTCTGGCAAAGATCTTTACTCTTTTGCTCTCGGACTGAAAGGTTCCTAATCAGTGGGAGACGAGTGAGACAGTGTTGTTGAGTGAGAAGGGGAATTTATGTGTGATCGGCAACAATCATTCAATCTGCTTACTGCTCGTCTTCCAATAGTTTTTAACCCGAGTGAGCCTGAACAGGTTTAAAAAGTACCAGATCAAAGACAGGCAAGCAAGCAGGCAGGATTTTGGGAAAGATTCAGCGCTGTTGACCACATTCATACTGTTTCAAAACTCATCGAAATCTCGCAAGAGTGCAAGATGCTGACGTGCCTCAACTTCGCTTACTCAAAGAAAGACTTCGACTCGCCATTGCTAGAATTTCGTGATTCTATAAGAATATTATCATAGAGGTAAAGAGAGGCGTCCGGCAATGTGACACAATTCCACCCAAAATATTTACTGCTTTTGCAAATGGGCCGCGTATACGAGTCTGATTGCTACCTGCACGTGGTGGCACCTGCTTTAACTAAACGCAATCAGGCGTTCGAGTGTACGCATTGGGAACGTACGAGCTATATAACCTGCACTGTTATATGGCGAAAGCTTCCCATACATTGCAAAAAGGTGCTGTCGTCCAGCACACCGCCAAAGCCCATAACCTGAAAGATCAACTGCCTGAAGGGAGCATGGAATCTTTGGCAACAACCATTTGTTTCGTCACGCTGAACTGCCGAACACTATCGAGTGAACTCCAACAAGCCGCTCTATCCAGACTTCTGCGATATCTCTGTGTGTCTTTTGCTGCACTGCAGGAAACACGCATGAGAGATCGGCCCGTCATCAGCATCGAAAATTACACCATATACTGCGGCGATGCTGATGAGATCAAAGTAGGTGGCTGCGCGATAGCTGTGAGGAACGATTACAAGAACCTGGTGGAGGAATTTGGCTCAACGTCGTCTAGATGCGCCTTTTTACGACTGCGGGATCGCGGAGGACGTAAACTCTGGATCGTAAGTGCTCACGCACCTACGGAAACCGCTGAGGACAACAGTAAGAACGCCTTCTATGATGAACTCAATGCGTTGATGTCTAAAATACCAAGCCAGCAGGTGGTCATTGTCGGAATCGACGCAAATGCGAAGATGGGACTCGAACAGCAATCCGATGTGCTAGGAAAATGGTACTATGCTGCGGAGCGCACGTCGGACGACGGTGACCGTCTGGTCGACTTATGCGAACAGACGGGCCTCATCATCGCTTCCACGTTTAAGAGGAATCATCGACGCCATCAGCTCACATGGCAGGGGTCAACCCTTTTAACGCCTGAAGAACAGCGCAAGCGGAAGATGAGGACTCTTAAACTTCAGCTCGACTGCGTTCTGGCGAGGCGTTGCGTTCGACTCTGACCACCGTCCAGTTCTTCTCAGCTTCAAGATACGGTTCCACAAGAGAAACGGAGGAGTTCCTCTTCAACCGAAAATCGACATGGTAGGCCTGAAAGACGATGAATGCAGAAGAAAATTCCGCCAACATTTGTCTGTTCATGTTGGAGTACGGAACAGGAAGAAGCTTAGCGATGCGGATTCCTTCATAAAGTGCATCCAGGACGCTGCAAGAAAAACGCTCCCGGTTTTATTGCCGCGGAAGAAGTTTGCCTTTGCATCTGCAGAAACAAAATCCACATACAATTCTGTATGTGTCGCGCGCAGCGCTGGTGACTTCAACCAGGGAAAGCGTCTTAGAAGGAAGCTGCGTCGTCAACTGCAACAAGACCGCGATAACGAGTGGACGTCAAGAGCGATGGAGTTTGAGAAGGCGTGGGAGGACAGGAACCCGCGGAAAGCCTATGCTCTACTAAAACAGTATAGCGGGAAAAGGAAAAGATGTTCCTCTGTCCTCAACACTGCCAATGGGGTAGCTGTCGGTGAAGCAATCCTTCCAATTTGGAAGGAACACTTCAAGACCTTGCTGAACCGGCTAGCACCATCAGCTCCTGAACTCGAACACGTTCATAAACCGACATACGTGGTTAACGAGGAGCCACCGACCGTGTCGGAGGTCCTGGTCTGTATTCAAAAAATGAAGAATGAAAAATCTGGCGGAGACGACGGAATTAGCGCAGAAATGCTAAAATATCTTCCTCCGTCTGGTATTTGTGGGATGACAAGGATCATCTTCTCAATTGGATTCACGAGAGGATAGCTGACTCGTGGAGACACACTATCATAATTCCCCTCCACAAGAAGTTATCCGTCACGGCTCCAAGGTATTGGAGCTCTTCATCCTGGACCGACTCATTAAACATCGCGAAGAAACAACGCGCTACGAGCAAGCTGGCTTTCGTCCTGGCTGATTTACGGTTGACCAAGTGTTCAGGAGGGTAATCGAGATCTGGCAGCGGTATTCCAAGCCAATGCAATTAGCGTTTCTGGACTTTGAAGCCGCGTTCGACTCGCCTCACCGAGGCCGTCTTCTCAACGCGCTGAGCGCCGATCGAGTACTAGGAAAGTTCGTTCGCTTGCTTGATGACATGAATCAACGACCAACTGCTGCAGTTCGAACATCAGCCGGATGTACAACACCGTTTGAAGTAGTAACTGGAGTAAGACAAGGGGTAGTGGCAGGACCTTTCCTGTTCAATTTCGCAATCGACGACATTATGCGAAGAACAGTCGACCAGTGACCTGTCGACATTGTCTAAGCATCATCTGGGTGCCCCTTGACTGACCTCGCGTACGCCAACGATGTTGTTCGCGGAAAGCAGTACGAAACTTCAACATGTTGTCAACCTTGTACCGAAGCTGGCTGCAGCCTATGGACTACGCTTACGCCCTGATAAATGCAAGCAGATGTGGATCTCTTCGAGACCTCGAACGGGAATCAGGGTGGACGGATAACCGATAGAACTCGTCGATGAGTTCTGTTACCTAGGTTGTACGCTGAAGAACAATGGCAGCTACGAGAGAGATGTCCAGTGAAGATGCGCCAAGGCCACTTCTGCATTTAACTCCTCAACGAAATGCCTGTGGTCGACCCCCATCACCAGCGTAGTCAAACTGCGAGTCTACCTATCCACAATTCGCCCTATCATGATATACGGATGGGAGACAGAGGCTTGATTGCACGGAAAGGAAGCTGCTCAGACGGCTTTTTGGCTGCCTTTACCTATTGTATGCCGCAATAAAGAGCTTTACGCGGAAATTGATGTGGTGTACCGGCGGATGACAGGTGGAGGATATCATCGCCAGATATCAACATCTTACACCGCCATCGAAAATGGTTATAGAAAATTGTCTTCGCTTATTTGGTCATGTAATAAGCAGACCAGCAGATCGCCTTGTTGAACGAGTTTTGAGAAGTTTGTCATATTCAAGCTGGAAGAGGCCACCTGGCCGAAGCGGAGGTTCTGGAGTGAGGAGTGCCTGTGGTCGACCCCCATCACCAACGAAGTCAAGCTGCGAGTCTACTTATCCGCAATTCGCCCCATCATGATGTACTGATCGGAAACTTGGGCAGCACCATCAACGGTTATGGAGAGGCTTGACTGCACGGAACGAAAGCTACTTAGACGGCTTCTTGGCTACTTTTGGCCTAGGGTATGTCACAGTGAAGATCTTTACGCAGAGATTGATATGGTATACCGGCGGATGACACGTGGAAAACATCAACATCTTGCACCGCCATCGAAAGTGGCTAAAGTAAATCGTCTTCGCTTCTTTGGTCATGTATTAAGAAGACCGGCAGATCGCCTTGTTCAACGAGTTCTGAGGAGTTCGTCGGTTTCGAGCAGGAAGAAGCCACCTGGCCGAAAACGGAAGTTCTGGACTGAGGTGGTAAAAGAGGACCTGAGGACACTCGGCGTGGATAGGCAGTTCAGGCGAGACTTAAAGTTTTGCGGGACATGGGACGAATAGATCGATTCTGTGCAAGCTCTTGCAAAAGATCGAGAGTGTTCTGCAGGGTCGTGTTCGAGGACGGCACACCTCGGCGAAGATGCGGGTAATCGCGTCAGGCGATGACATCAGCCCGCCGATTAAGTCAAGTAAGTCATGCTTCTGATAACATTTAGCATCAGCTAAGCGAAACAAGTGTTAGCCGAATTCAACGAAACAAGTAGAGAAATCGTTCCTCAGCTGAATGTGCAGAAGACGATGCTTAGGAATTACAAATGAGTCTTGAGTGCCCCATTCACACCCAACGGAACGAGCATATCCGAATGCACTAACTCCGTAGATCTGGGAGTATCTGGAAATCAACATGAAACATCTGAAAGTAAACATGAGACACGACCGTATTTACCTCTCTAGCACCACACTACTTCCTGTTTTGACTATGCTTCAGAAAACTGGGCAATTCGCAAGCAGTGAGAAAATACGATTGACGACATAGAACCCTCATTCGAAAGGAGTAGGAGTAGAGTGTTGCTAGGAATAGCCTGCTTTACGCGAGTAAAAGAGAAGAAGGAATCAGGAATTCTGTCCTACCTCATTGTCGCAGATTAGAGACGCCGCCGGATTTGTTAAGGAAGGACAAATAGCATTAGCAGGTCGCGTGATGATTATGCTTTGGCAACCGTTGAACCACAGCTATGAGCGACTAGATTCCACGCGATATCAAACGCGCTACAAGAAGACAACCGACCCAATGAGCAGACTTCCTCGCAAAGTTCTTCAAAAAATTGGATGCTCTAAGTGACCCCCGGGAAAGGAAAAACTACTGGGTGACTTTGACACACGATCGGAAGAAATAGGAGAGCTTTCGGCGCCCTCCTGATCAAATTTTCATCTATGTGCGTCAGTCCACATACTTTTTCTTTTTTTTCTGATATTGACAAGACGAAGGATGAAGCAATCCGAGAAGCGAGGATTTTTATTTTAGTTTCTTGAAACAACACAAACCTTTTTGTATTTAAATGCTTGAGCATTTTTGTAATGGATTATAAAGTGATTCTCACTCACAAAACATCATTCGTTACTTTGTTCTAGAATGTACGTACTGGTGCAATTCTGCAAATCCTGTAATCCAGATCCTCATATTGAGATGTTCATCACATGGTTAGGATACAGCAATTCAGCTATGAATCCTATTATTTATACGGTATCTGAACAGTTGTTTGTTCTTCAACCCAAGAAATTGGATATTTGTTGTGTATCCGTTGCAGGTATTTAACAGAGACTATCAGAATGCCTTGAAAAAGCTGTTCACGAGTGGTACAAAGCATGCATCTAGCAGAACTGGTTGATACGATTTTGTTGTTTATATACTCACATAAATGCTAAAACACGATGTTAGTAAGCTGGAAAAACGAATATATTCACAGACATAACCGCTACAAATAGTCCAGAAATCTGATTTTCGTCAGGTGTGGCCCAAAAATCATTCATATATGAGTAAACCAATCTGAACGTCGGCTAAAACCGGACATTGAACTTCATCTGATGCACGCCTCGTTCCCTTCACTGATCAATAGCAATCAAATGCAGTGGCATGTTCCGAAAAATTAAATTTGTACTTTTACTAGCTACGCTTCTCTCGTTCTTTTGTTTTAGAAATCTCGAGGCGATCATGAACTTGAGTGATTATTTGATGGTCTTCTTAAATTCGTCGGTACTACATTTGGAGAGTATTCAAAAGTGACTTTAGACCTACATATATTTCTTCGACGCCATGACAAATTGGAAAAATAATTCGACGCATGAGTTTGGGTTTTTTCTATTTTTTTTATCAACAATTAGCGCAGAATAATGTGCTGCCACGAAGTGACATGAACGTCATACTCATAACGTACTGATGAAGAATAAGGTTCCACGTCTGATTACGTAAACTGTTAGCTACTATTTATGCAGCCGTTTGCACGCGTTTTTCCAACTTCTGAAGAAAGGACGCTACCGATCTGATGAGGCAAACGAGCACTGGGATCAAACATACTGTTGAGTACATTGGAGCAAAATGCAACGCAGCAGTTCTCATGACCATAAAATGGTTTACAACGTTTCGTTTACTTGTTGACAAATTTTTGTGGTCACTGCGCGGTACTACTGCATGCGCAGTGGGAGCTGTCCCCCACCCCCATTACGATGGTTACTGGCGTCGTCGCACCAATTTGACGCCATGGGAAGCGCCTCACCCTATTTTGCAACTTTGTGGCGCCGGTATATTAATTGAACGCCCTGGAACAGGTCTCACATCATTTTGTCGCGTTGCGGAGACTGCACATCTATCTAAAGCCGTTGGACACGTCTCACAGCATTCTGGAATTTCGTTACACAACATATAAAGAAACACACACGTGACAGAATAAGCACGTTATTATATAGTATGATACATGTGTACATTCCCTCAAGAGTGTTTGGAATGCATACAGATGTGTGCGATAACATTTAATACTTAGTTCTTACCAAAGATTTACAAGAAAACATCTCTCAACCATACAAACTGTCAATCATTTATTAGAATATAGAAAACAGTTCAAAAGGAAAAGGAGTTTCTTTTCAAATATTTTCCTGCGTTACTTCGTCTATGGCGAAAAAACGTTGAGCGAAAGCGAAACAATCGTACGTCGTCCTTTCCTTGCTTCCTTTGATTGATTCTGATTTGAGTTCACTTCATGACACTTCTTGTGTCTTGCTTGAATCAAGATTATGCAGATCCTGCCAGTCATGTGGGAGACTACCATGACAGTACATGCATGGTAGCTATGTGGAGCTAAAATAAATTAGCAATGAAGTCAATGAGTTAGATTTCGTCCACTGTTTACTTCAACGGAAGGATGTTCATTGTGCTAATATTTATTCTGGTTCGGTGATTCTTCTTAAAAGGGTTTTGCTAAACATGGCTACCGAAGATTTTAAAGCTGATGTTTAAATCAGCAGCTAATAGGTTTGGAAAGATCTCAATGGTTTGAGTTTTCTTCCACAATCTTTGAAAATGTTCTAGTTTTCAGAACTATTGGTGTACAGCACCATTCACAACTTTCTCCTTACATCTCATAAATCCGTCGGAAGTAAAAAAAAATGGAATGGCTGCAGTACTTCTATAAGCAGTCTTGCTTAAGAAGGCTTTTAAAATCCCTATTACGTCTCCAAGAACATACAGGTTCTAGTTTGCTTGAGCTGTAGCCAAGATTGGAACTAATTTTTACTAGGTGCAAACATTTCGGCGTTATCGCCTTCTTCAGAGCTCAGAAAAAGTCAGGGCCTCAGTCAAGCACTTTATCACCTTACAAAAGCATTCAAACGGTAACTAAACTCAAACGGCAACACATCAGCTAATGTTTACCCCATTTGCTAGATTTGGTAACGCAACAAACCACCACGTACCACAACCACGAGTCACAGGGTTTTTTTTCTAATTTTGTAGGGACCTGACGGCCCGCCCCGCAGATCGAAACCCGAAAATCTTGATATGTGGCTAGATCGTTTGTGATCACAATGCCCTCATCAGTCCCGTTTATTTTTGGACTTTTGGTGGTGGTCCAAAATGCCTCTAGTAGTCTGCATGCTGTAATTTCGGACTCGAACAATAGCACAGTAACTACCTCTATTTCGGAGTCCTGAGAACTTGTTCTACGGTTTGCTACGAGCGTGGAGGAAAGTTTAGATTTTGCGCTACCATTTGTGATTTGACGCAAATACACAGCAGGCCGTTTCCCGTTTCTCCTATGTAATCGTCACCGCACAACCTACACGCGATACAGCACTCTTGATACCATGCAGTCATCCTCTGCTATAGGGGCAAACGCTGGGAGCTGTGCGGAGTCAGTTTTAGTCAGTCAGTTTTATATGGTAACCATTTCTGAAAAATATAGCTACCATCACTCAGGCAAATCAATGCATACAAAGAGGGCTTCTACAGAGTTGCAATTCTGTTCCAGTTTTTGGGATTGAAACAGCAGTGCCGTTATTATCATCCATCATCATCTGAGCAAGAGTGGTGATATCAGCGGCAAATAAGGCTTGCACGATCGGAGGTTCGAATCAGCCCTCGTACTCACCAAGCCTTCATCCCTCCGGGGTCGATAAATTGGTTGACTGATTTGACTGGGAGGACAAAAACACTGACTTGACACATCGGCTACCTCCACTGACTTACTTGACTTGATCGGCGTGACGACATCGCCTGACGCTATTACCCGCATCTTCGCATAGACGTGTCGTCCTTGAACATAGCTCTGCCCAACCTTCTCGATCTTCTGCGACAGCTTGCACGGAATCAATCCATTCGTTGCTACTCCATATCCTGCGAAACTTTACGTCTTGCCTGAACTGCCTATCCAGAACGAGTGTCCTCTTTCACCGCCTCACTCCAGAACCTCCGCTTCGGCCAGGTGGCCTCTTCCAGCTTGAATATGACAAACTTCTCAAAACTCGTTCAACAAGGCGATCTGCTGGTCTGCTTATTACATGACCAAATAAGCGAAGACAATTTTCTATAACCATTTTCGATGGCGGTGTAAGATGTTGATATCTGGCGATGATATCCTCCACCTGTCATCCGCCGGTACACCACATCAATTTCCGCGTAAAGCTCTTTATTGCGGCATACAATAGGTAAAGGCAGCCAAAAAGCCGTCTGAGCAGCTTCCTTTCCGTGCAATCAAGCCTCTGTCTCCCATCCGTATATCATGATAGGGCGAATTGTGGATAGGTAGACTCGCAGTTTGACTACGCTGGTGATGGGGGTCGACCACAGGCATTTCGTTGAGGAGTTAAATGCAGAAGTGGCCTTGGCGCATCTTCACTGGACATCTCTCTCGTAGCTGCCATTGTTCTTCAGCGTACAACCTAGGTAACAGAACTCATCGACGAGTTCTATCGGTTATCCGTCCACCCTGATTCCCGTTCGAGGTCTCGAAGAGATCCACATCTGCTTGCATTTATCAGGGCGTAAGCGTAGTCCATAGGCTGCAGCCAGCTTCGGTACAAGGTTGACAACATGTTGAAGTTTCGTACTGCTTTCCGCGAACAACATCGTTGGCGTACGCGAGGTCAGTCAAGGGGCACCCAGATGATGCTTAGACAATGTCGACAGGTCACTGGTCGACTGTTCTTCGCATAATGTCGTCGATTGCGAAATTGAACAGGAAAGGTCCTGCCACTACCCCTTGTCTTACTCCAGTTACTACTTCAAACGGTGTTGTACATCCGGCTGATGTTCGAACTGCAGCAGTTGGTCGTTGATTCATGTCATCAAGCAAGCGAACGAACTTTCCTAGTACTCGATCGGCGCTCAGCGCGTTGAGAAGACGGCCTCGGTGAGGCGAGTCGAACGCGGCTTCAAAGTCCAGAAACGCTAATTGCATTGGCTTGGAATACCGCTGCCAGATCTCGATTACCCTCCTGAACACTTGGTCAACCGTAAATCAGCCAGGACGAAAGCCAGCTTGCTCGTAGCGCGTTGTTTCTTCGCGATGTTTAATGAGTCGGTCCAGGATGAAGAGCTCCAATACCTTGGAGCCGTGACGGATAACTTCTTGTGGAGGGGAATTATGATAGTGTGTCTCCACGAGTCAGCTATCCTCTCGTGAATCCAATTGAGAAGATGATCCTTGTCATCCCACAAATACCAGACGGAGGAAGATATTTTAGCATTTCTGCGCTAATTCCGTCGTCTCCGCCAGATTTTTCATTCTTCATTTTTTGAATACAGACCAGGACCTCCGACACGGTCGGTGGCTCCTCGTTAACCACGTATGTCGGTTTATGAACGTGTTCGAGTTCAGGAGCTGATGGTGCTAGCCGGTTCAGCAAGGTCTTGAAGTGTTCCTTCCAAATTGGAAGGATTGCTTCACCGACAGCTACCCCATTGGCAGTGTTGAGGACAGAGGAACATCTTTTCCTTTTCCCGCTATACTGTTTTAGTAGAGCATAGGCTTTCCGCGGGTTCCTGTCCTCCCACGCCTTCTCAAACTCCATCGCTCTTGACGTCCACTCGTTATCGCGGTCTTGTTGCAGTTGACGACGCAGCTTCCTTCTAAGACGCTTTCCCTGGTTGAAGTCACCAGCGCTGCGCGCGACACATACAGAATTGTATGTGGATTTTGTTTCTGCAGATGCAAAGGCAAACTTCTTCCGCGGCAATAAAACCGGGAGCGTTTTTCTTGCAGCGTCCTGGATGCACTTTATGAAGGAATCCGCATCGCTAAGCTTCTTCCTGTTCCGTACTCCAACATGAACAGACAAATGTTGGCGGAATTTTCTTCTGCATTCATCGTCTTTCAGGCCTACCATGTCGATTTTCGGTTGAAGAGGAACTCCTCCGTTTCTCTTGTGGAACCGTATCTTGAAGCTGAGAAGAACTGGACGGTGGTCAGAGTCGAACGCAACGCCTCGCCAGAACGCAGTCGAGCTGAAGTTTAAGAGTCCTCATCTTCCGCTTGCGCTGTTCTTCAGGCGTTAAAAGGGTTGACCCCTGCCATGTGAGCTGATGGCGTCGATGATTCCTCTTAAACGTGGAAGCGATGATGAGGCCCGTCTGTTCGCATAAGTCGACCAGACGGTCACCGTCGTCCGACGTGCGCTCCGCAGCATAGTACCATTTTCCTAGCACATCGGATTGCTGTTCGAGTCCCATCTTCGCATTTGCGTCGATTCCGACAATGACCACCTGCTGGCTTGGTATTTTAGACATCAACGCATTGAGTTCATCATAGAAGGCGTTCTTACTGTTGTCCTCAGCGGTTTCCGTAGGTGCGTGAGCACTTACGATCCAGAGTTTACGTCCTCCGCGATCCCGCAGTCGTAAAAAGGCGCATCTAGACGACGTTGAGCCAAATTCCTCCACCAGGTTCTTGTAATCGTTCCTCACAGCTATCGCGCAGCCACCTACTTTGATCTCATCAGCATCGCCGCAGTATATGGTGTAATTTTCGATGCTGATGACGGGCCGATCTCTCATGCGTGTTTCCTGCAGTGCAGCAAAAGACACACAGAGATATCGCAGAAGTCTGGATAGAGCGGCTTGTTGGAGTTCACTCGATAGTGTTCGGCAGTTCAGCGTGACGAAACAAATGGTTGTTGCCAAAGATTCCATGCTCCCTTCAGGCAGTTGATCTTTCAGGTTATGGGCTTTGGCGGTGTGCTGGACGACAGCACCTTTTTGCAATGTATGGGAAGCTTTCGCCATATAACAGTGCAGGTTATATAGCTCGTACGTTCCCAATGCGTACACTCGAACGCCTGATTGCGTTTAGTTAAAGCAGGGCCACCACGTGCAGGTAGCAATCAGACTCGTATACTTGTATCGTATGGTATCTAATCAACCGTTTGTATGTGTGTTTCCACTTTTTGAAGAAAGGATATTAGCAGCATTAGAGAAATATGCTTGGAAATAGAAGAATGAGTAATAGACATCAATTATATCGTTGGGGCTTCCGGGCACCAATCCGACGCAGAGTCGTCTCACCCCACTCTATGGCTTTCTGGTGGAGAGCTCAACGTCGCCTAGATGCGCTTTGTGAGACTGCGGGATCGCAGAGGACATAAACTCTGGATCGTAAGTGCCCATGCACCTACGGAAACTACTAAGGACAACAGTTTGCCCGCCTTCTACCTTGAAATCAACGCGTTGCTTCCGACTCTGACCACCGTCCAGTTCTTCCCAGCTTCAGAATACGGTTCTACAACAAAAACCGAGGAGTTCCTCTTCAACGGAATATTGACGCAGGACGTTTGAGTGACGAAAGAAGCAGAACGGAATTCCGCTAACGTATAGCTATTTTGTAAACGTATTCGTATCTGTATTTGGACCCCCCTCCCCCTTCTGGTTGAAATGCTGTGGGCAGGTACAAAAACCGCGAAAGCGAGTTGACGTCAAGAGAGAAGGAGTTTGAAAAGGCGCGGGAGGACAGGAACCCGCAAAGAGCCTATGCTTTACTAAAACAGTGAGGCGGTAAAATGAAAAGATGTTCTCCAGTCCTCCACACTGCTAAAGGAGTGTTGCAACCTTTCCACCTTGGAAGGACCTTCCTAAACCGGCATGCACCGTCACTTCCCGAAGAAGACCACGTTCATAGACCGAAATATGCGGTTAACGAGGAGCCACCGACGGAGTCGGAGGTTTTGGTCTGTATTTAAAAAAAATGAAGAATGGGAAATCTGGAGGAGATGACCGGATTAGCACAGAAATGCTGAAATATCTTCCTCCATCTAGGATTCGTGAGATGACAAGGATCATCCGCTCAATGTGGATTCACGAAAGGATACCTGACTCGTGGAGACGCGCTATTATAATTCCACTCCACAAGAAGTTATCCATCACGGACCTTAAGAATTATCTCTGCTCCTTGGAATCCCTTTGCCGCGTGTTATGTACAAGGCTTTGGAGCGGATCACCCTGGGTCGACTTATTGAGCACTGCGAAGAAACAACGTGCAACGAGCAACCTGGCTGCTGTGCTGGCCGATCTGTGATTGACCAGATGTTCATCGTTAGGAGAGTGATCGATATCTGGCAGCGTTACTCGAAGCCAATGCAATCAGTCTTTCCGGATTTTGAAGCCATTTTTGACTCTCCTCATCGAGTCCGTCTTCTCAAGTACCAAGAATGTTCGTTTGTTTGCTTCATGACATGCAGGACCCTTCCTGTTCAACTTCGCTATCGACGACATCATGCAAAGAACAGTCGATTAATATCCTTCAGACATAGTTTTAGCACATGCAAGGTGCCTCTTGACTGGTCTCGAGTACACCAACGATGTTGTTATATTCGCGGAAAGCAGTACGAAACTTCAACATTTTGTCAATATTGTTTTGAAGTCCCCCAGAACGGTTTACCGCTTCATAGTAGCGTGGAGGTTACTCTGGGCTGTCGAACTGCGATGCACAGCGGAGGTTCGTCCTCCGCTGTGTATCGCAGTTCGACGGGGCCTCCCAAGCTGAGAAGGAGTTCGACACATCCGACATTCCGACTTCTCGGAATCGGAAGCCAAGACGGTGGTGAATCTTAGCAGAGTAAACCACTGCTCAGATTCACCACAATGTTAGCAAAATGTAGCAAGGTTGCTCCCTGATCCATATAGGTTGGGCGACGACCTGTGGTGAAAGCTAAGGTAGCCTTGGCAGGGCTGCCTAGTTTGAAGAAAAGTCTTTTTGCCACTCCAGCATATTCACTGCCTCAGTACCCTGCCCACTGGGCCCCGCCGTCTCAGACGTCGGACGGTATGGCGGCCGGTGAGAGGCGATCAAATTTCAGGTTGCTCAGGACGTCTTAGATTCTGGACCAAGGCGATACACGCACGACTCGCCATGGAGACTGTCTCAGACTGTGTACTTACAACGCGAGAACAGTTTCCACAGATGCTGATCTGCATGCCCTTCTCGGAGCTGCAGAGCGTATCAAATTCTACGTGATTGTTCTGCAGGAGACCAAGTGCAGAAGGAGCGACGTACGACAGATGAATGGCGGTACACTCGTCATTCGTGGAGGGAAGGTTCCGTCGCGAAATGTAGGCGGGGTTGGTTTTGGTGAGCACCCATCTGTCGTCCATCTTGTCGATTCCCACGAGATCCTGTCACCTCATCTGGCCATTCTTCGCCTCCGCCGTCTGCGCCAAAAACCCATCAGTATCATCAACTGCTACTCACCAACATCAGCAGCTGGTGAATCCAAATTGGGCGCGTTTTGCGAGGAGCTGGAGGAAGTGATCCGCAACGAGAAGTCCTCCTACAAAGTCGGAGACTTCAACGGAAAACTAGGAAAGGCCACAGAAGAGGAATACAGGATCGGAAGATTTGGACTAGGGGACCGGAATGAAAATAACAATCGTCTCGCCGAGCTGTTGCCCGCCGCTCGCCTCTTTCATGGGAACTCTCTTTTCATGAAGAAAGATCATTGTCGGCGAACACTGGAATCGCCCAATGGCGCGATTCGTGCGGAGATCGACCACATACTCACCAACTGGAGGTGGTTTCTACGAAGTGGTTCTGATCACTGTCTCCTTGGTGCAAAAATACGACTTAGCCGTACGATGGGAACAACATCTGCTATCGGCAACGAAGAAGAAAAGAAGTCGTCTACGACGATTGCGTACTCGAGGACTCCTTGTCCCTAGGTGAGTGCGAAATCTAGGAGGGCTCAAACGTGAACTACGAGATGTTGCTCGGAGGATTACGAGCCTGTCTTGAACGTACCTCGAAGCCGCGCACGACAAACTTGGATCGATTTTCGAAGAGCACCGAGGAATTGTTGGAAAGAAGCAGGACTGAGGCTTGATCCGAATGCATTGCACATTGAGCGGTTAGTAGCAAACACTAGCTGCAAAAAAGCGTTACATAAGGATCTTTCGAAATACAGGCAGAAGAAGATTCTGGAAGCAGCAGAGAGGAGAACGAGTCAAAAAGAAGTGCCGCAGGCATCTCCGTGAATATAATATTCCGCTAGCAGCCCTGCTGAGCGAAGACGGGACTCGCACGTCTTTTCGTCGTGAGATAGAAATCATTACGGAGAGGTTCTACTCGAACCTTTTCCCTTCATCAACTCCCGTGTCAAGCCCGATCATTCCCACTGATGAAGCTCCACCACGGATTCTCCCTTCGGAAGAACGAGTCGCTTTCAAGAGCATGAAACTTGGCACAGCCCCCGGACTTGATTTTATATCAGCAGACTTTCTTCGGGCTGGTGGTCATCCACTTGATGTAATCTTAGCAGCGCACATGACATCCTACCTTCAGAAAGAAAGTATCCCAGTCCAGTGGAAAACCTTGAAAAGCAAACCGCTCTTATCCATATGAAAGGTGACCGAGAAGACCTTCGGAACTACCGTCCGATATGTTTGCTGAGCGTGTTATACAAAGTGTTTACCACGATCATCTTCACGCGCATATCTAGGACGCTGGATGAAGCTCCGCCTCAAGAACAAGTCGGACTACGTCAAGGGTTCAGCAGCTTGGACCACATCCAAACCGTATCGAAGGTCACATAGGTTTACCGGGAAAATCGCCTGCCCTTTGTTCTGACCTTCGTCGACTATGAGAAAGCCTTCGACAGCGTAGAAACGAATGCAATACTGTTAGCGCTGGTCGATCAAGGTGTGGACGCATCGTACGTGAGGGCATAAGCTAATTGCTATGATCGACGCACCACTACGATACGACTTTTCCACCGTCCCTTAACCATGCCCATTGGAAAGGGAGTACGACAAGGCGATGCTATATGGCCGAAGCTGTTCACGGCTGCATTACAATGGATAATGAAATCATTATCCTGGGAAGAAAGGGGCGGTGGAATAAGTGTTGATGGAAGATTTCTCTCGAACCTTCGGTTCGCGTACGACATCGTTCTCTTTTCGAGCAGTACCATTGAAGCAGAAACGATGTTCAACGAATTGAACGAAGCAGGGAAGAGAATAGGACCGCGAATAAACAGAAAGAAGACACAGTTCAAGAAGAACGCCTACTGCGAGGACGGAGGAGTACAATCTGAAAGCTCCCAAATCGTGGAAACTTCGTCATACGTACACCTCGGACGTTCAGTGAACATGGAAAATGACTTGAAGGAAGAAATGTATAGAAGAATGAGAGCAGCATGGGCAGCATTCGCACCCGTCATGGAAGCTACGGACCAACTAACGGAAGAAGATCTTCGTGCCTATCTGTTCAATCTGTTCAACTCAACAGTTCTTCCAGCGCTCTCTTACGCAGTGGAGATGTGGGCAGATACCGCTGCCACGTCTAGGAAACTACTCACTACCCACAGAGCCCTTGAGAAATGGCTTCTGAAGTCTGAAGTGTGTTCTGAAGCGGAATATATATCGAAAGCAAAGCGTAGAAGGGCCGGTCACATTATGAGAAGATTCGACGATAGATAGACTAAAAGAACGTTAAAGTGGACCCCAGAGAGATGCTAAACACCCTCGAGGGAGATCGCCAACGAGATGGGGTGACGTGTTCGCTATACGGATTGACCAGCTGAGAGCTCAGCTGGATACGGCTCAAGTTACCCTCTGTTACCTAGGCTGTACGCAGAAGAACAATGGCAGATACGAGATTGATATTCAGCAGAGATGAGCTAAGGCCATTTCTACACTTAACTCCTCAACGAAATGTCTATGGTCACCAACGGGGTTAAGCTACGAGTTACCTATCTGCAATTTGCCTCATCATGATGTACGGATTGGGACACCACCCACGGTGATGGAGAACCTTGAATGCTAGAAAGGAAGCTGCTTAGACGGCTGCTTGATTACTTTTGGCTTAAGGTATGCAACAATCAAGATGTTTACGCGGAAATCGATGTGGTGAATCGGCGGTTGGCACGTGAATGATATCAACATCTTGCACCGCCACCGAAAGTGTCTACAGAAATCCGTCTTCGCTTCTTTGGTCTTACAATAAGGAGACCAGCAGATCGCCTTGTTCAACGAGTTCTAAGGAGTTCGTCGGGTTCGAGCTGGAAGAAGCCACCTGTTCAGAAACAGAAGCTGTGATATCAGCTGATGAAGGAGAGCTTGAGGACAATCGGCGTGAGTAGCAGTTCAGGCGAGACTTAAAGTTTTGCGGGACATGGGACGAATAGATCGATTCTCTGCAAGCTCTTGCAAAAGATCGAGAGTGTTGTGCAGGGTCGTGTTCGAGGACGGCACACCTCGGAAAAGGTTTAGTGACATCAGCCTGCCAATTAGGTCAACTTAAGTCAATAGTTGGACTGATGACGCTGTTCCAGGACCCGAGTTTGATAGAGTAATAAGATGCATCCGTCGAGAGACAGGACCTCATACTTTTGCTGTTTTACACGAATTCCTCCTAATTAGCAGGGGAATGAGCGTGATAACACTTGTTTTCGAGAACTACACTCCACTGGTATTTATTTGTGGAGGCATCCCAATATCGTTAATTTATACTCTGTCTTTAAACTGAACGGCACAACGATAATCAAAACATTAAAAAAAACATCACGTAGATTTTAAGCTGTGCGCGGCGATAGTTTCAGGCCAATCCACCCGTTTCCCCAGGCCTCATCAGACTATCACCTGTTCCGAGCCCTTAACCATTTATTTCAGCAAATACTGTCCGTTTTTTTTTTCACTAGCCTCAAATCTGCTGTTCAGTTGTTTCTGGAGTCTCAGCTTCTATTCCTAAGAAATTACAAATTTCTCAAAAAGAAGGATTGCTGTGACAGACTATCATAGTGAATATATCAGCAGATGATCTTCAATGTACTTAGATGCTTGGATACCTGGATGGCCCGTCTTCACCGAACATGAGGGCCTCAGCATCTCTTCCAAACGTCGTCCCCCAAAATCTTCTCACGTTTCGTTAGTGACGTTGACAGGCTCTTTGAGACGAGTCCACCTGAGCTCTCAGCCGATCCAGCTGTGTAGTGAACACATCACCAGGGTCAAGCGTGTGTTGAGAATTTCTCAACGGGGAGTCGTAAAGGGGGGTGTCGGGTCAGGGGGGGGGGGGGGAAACTGCACTGCTTCTTTTCAGACGTTATGCTGAAACGTGATGGAGGATTAGCAGTGAATGGCACGTTTTTACCGCGTATCAGAAGATATTCACAACTAAAACGTATTCTAAGGTTCTTTCAGGTCTCAATATCTGCGACTAAAAAGTGGAAGTTGCCTCAAGGAAGAAAAAACGTCAATGATGCGTATTCAGCACTTGCGTTCAAAATAAATTTGTTTGATATTTGAATAAACTATTGAAGAAGTCCTGCGGTTGCAGTTGAGGAAGACTACCGTAGCATAAAAAGTTATGATAAGAAGAAGGCACAGAAACCACAAAATGATTTTTAAAGAATTTATTCTTCACAATTCTGGTAATAAAAATACTGCGCTTTTTGAACCAATCTTGAAGATGGACGATTTAGCATCTTCCTGCTCTTCTAATCTATGCTTCATGACGTCAGAGTCACTTCGGTGGCTCAACCCGTGCAAAATCATATGTCGTCGCACGTGCAAGGCGGTTGGGGAGTCCACATTACCTGAACGAAGAGGAAAGCCTTCAGAAAACAGAAGAAGTTCGTAGACAAAGTAAACGTACCAGTAGCAATAGCATGTTTGACTTCTTTCATAAGACTGCCTTCTTTTTCATATGTGGATGGTTTCCCAGGTCGCAAACGCAGTCCTGGTAGAGGATGTATCCATTGGGAAGCCAGCTGCTCCGGATTCACAGTTAACAGTTAACAAGCTTGTTAACACAGTTAACAAGCTGGGTCCATTGCGTTGAACACTTAAGACCCAGTACTTAGCAAAAAGTAATATGAGTGTAGGATACTTACGTCATTAAGTGGTCAAGCGTCTCCGAGTTGATATTGCTGCGCTCTTCCCTGGATAGACGATTTGCTGCCGAAAAACTTCGCTCAGAATCTGCATTGCTGGCAGGAATTACCAGAACACATCTGATAGCCTAGAACGAAGAGATAAAGATTAGAAACGGAGTTTACAACAATGTGATATAGCTGTACCTGCGCCACTTCCTCCGCAATTCCAAATTTATGGGAGTTTTTCAGAAGTTGTTCGTACAAATACGGGCTACCGAATTTTTTATCTCGCATGGATGACCACTGCATATGCTGAGATAAGGCTCGACTTATAGTGTTGTAGAAGCGTATCATTGGTTCTCTCAAACCTGCGATGTTGCAGTAGCGCTCTAAGGTTCCAATGGAATGGAGGATGAGCTCATGTCGCAAGCTGGGATTGAATCTCTGCTCTTCTTGATTTATATATTCTGGACATCCTCTGTCAGGGAAATTCCAATCACTTGGCACGTAGTCTATAAATCCACTTTCAAAGTCTCCAGCAAACTCCACAATATCTATGATTGTTTGCCTTTCTAATGCAATCAGGTCACTCGGCCGAAGTTCGTGCTCCCTTCCACTTTCCATATGTTGCTGCAAAGCCCTAGCAACATCTTGATAAAAATGAAATGCAGCGTCTGCAACCGACGTAGTCGGCTTGGTAGCCTCATACACTCGTCCTAGGGTAACAGTTCGGAGTTGTCGTAAATCGAAGTCCGGCGAGTCTTCAATATGATAAGCCAAGTCGGGATCTTCTTGAGTCAAACTTATTCCGGCGGGCGCTTCTGCGAGCTCTAAATTTCGGAACAATTTTATGTTGAGCATTGCTCTGCTTTCCTGTTCTTCTTCTTGTACCTCAGGTTGTTTTTGTTCCTCCTCCTCTTCTTCCGAATGACCGCCGCGTGAGGGAGAGTAGTCCTTGAATGCCTTCGGGTTATACCCAAGCAGCAGACCCGTACCTGCTGGGTGCTGTTCAGGAGAAGTGAAGTAGTTGTTGAAATAATCATCGCTGACGTGACTGTACTTGTTTGTCGATCTGTCGTACATTTTGAGCACTCCTCTTTCAAGGATTTGCCGCTCAGTTTCAATATTACAAATGTTGCTAGTCAGAGCTTCAGTAATCCCCTCCAAGATGAAGCTAGATCAATAAAGAGGGCTTCCTCTTCCTAGAGTGACAATGAGAGATAAGTAAGAACTTCTAACACAGTGTGTACATGGTGCATTGCAATGAATGTGCGACCATCCATGAGAACCCACGATGCGATTTTTGCTCGTTTCACTGTTTCAGCCGGAAAGCGATTGCGGCTTTTAAGTATCTCTAATGTCTGCAGTAGAACTGGATACACACGCAATATGTTGGAAACTGAATTCACTAAACTTGCAGCCCATCGCACCTTGAACAGTGCCCTCATTTGTAGATAGGGGTAGCCCATTTGCTTAGCAACTCTCTTGTATACTCTTCTGCCTACCGTTCGCACCGTAGTTCCAAATATGTGGTACATTTCCATAACAACTGCTTCTGTTAATTGGAAGAAATTTCCTCTCTCAGTGGTCACTGCCAGGTTTAATTTGTGCGCCATACACACTGACAAAATGAGGTTATCCCGTGGATGAGCATCGTTTCTCGTGCTCTCCTGTATCAAATTCTTCATCGTTGCGTAGACCCCACCGATATGCCCTTGCATCACTGCAGCGCCGTCGGATAACAGACCTACCATATTCTTCATTGCATAGTTCCTAATGGTTTCGCTCAAACCTGGAGCTTCAGCCCACGATTCCATCTCATTCAAATGCCTCAAGAAGGCTTCCACGATGTGATTCGCTGTTTCGCTCTCGACATCAGAAAAAAAAAGTGGAATGTTGTAGGCCTATGCTGTGGTGAGACAGTCCTTACTAGGAAAACGATCCATTTTACTCCACGCGATGAAGTTGATCCATCGAGAAGCACTGAGAATGGTATTCTGTTTTGGACCAAGTATTTGACTAGGTCATACTTCATGTGTACAGCAAATGACTTGATCATCCGATGTACAGTAGTGGGATCATAGTGTGCGCTGGTTCCAACTGCTCCGGCTCTCATAGCCATAACAAGAAGAGGGAACTGTGTTGAGTAAGGAAGTCCTTTTTTTGCAATCGTGTACGACAGTTGTGACGTTACGATGTGACAGTTGCTGCGACGTTCTCTGAGGATATACTGTCTCGAACTCTTGCTGCTTCCCTCTTAAAACTATCCAAAAGACTTGTGTGCTCTTTTGATGCTTCGTGAAATGTTAAGCGATTCAGAACACGGCTGATACCGTACCTGGGGTTTCGTGAGGCACTATCTGACGTCTTATTTAAGCACAAAACTCTTCCTCTCCCAAGGAGGTTCACGTTCTTTCCAAACATCTGCTGCTCGCTTGCGCACGTTCGAAATCCATCTTCTGGATTAAACCTAGTTTCGTCTTTGTTACAAAGAGAACATCGCATGAAGTCCAGCTGGGGGCGAGAAGCGTCTCTATAGTACTCCAAGTAAGGCTTGTTCACCAGAGCTTCTATTTGTTTCACAGTGAAAGATTCGCCATTAATTCCAACCTGCTGAAGATTACGACGAAGAGTTGTTTGCGCGTTCTCATCGCGATAGAGACAGAATTTCCTTCTAAGGTTCAGATCCTCCAACTCTATCTCGGCTTTCTGTAACTCATTTCTCTCCTTTAACTAGCTCATCATAGTTTTGAGGAGGTTCGTTGTATGTTGCGATTCAGCGGCGAGCGCCATCTGAGCATCGCCGAACATTTGTTGTTTGTTCTCAATATGCTGCACCTTCTCTAGCAGCTTCGACATGCTGGCCTCCAATCTAGAATATTGGAGGCCAGCGTTACCTAGGAGAAAAGCAGGGAACTCATCCGCAGCTGTGTCGCCGAAATCAGTAGGCGAGCCAGGATATTCTCGATCTGGACCTCCACCCTCGACTGGAGATATTGTCGTAGTTGTCGTAGTCGTTGTCATTCCACCCCTTCTAATGGGGTTATCAGGACGTCTATTCCATTGTTCAAGGTATCCGTCAAACCCTTCGCCCTCGCATTTGTTGTCATACCCGGGAGTCCTCTTAGTGATTGCCCATTTAGAGCCGCAAAGAGAGGCGGAATTCTGAGGAGTCAAGGAGTTTTCTGGAAGGACATGGAAGACCATTTGGCGATTGATGTCTGGCCACAAATTGTCCAATCGTTCCATCGGTATCACCTTCGAAACATCGTCTGATGGAGAAAAGACGACTATATCAACTATTCGAGACGATAACCACTCTTGTTTTTCTAGTGTTATGTGTAGATTTTCTTCTCGATACACTGCATTTCCTCTGCGACTGGTTCCTACATAGCTGAATAATTTGGCAAAGTGCTCCGCGTCCTTCCCTTTGAAATGCAAAACGATGAAAACGGATTGCCCATCACGGTAATAGTCTTCGTGATGAATCTGCGGAGGCTCCGTTCTGCTAGACGAAGGGAAAAATTCGTGTAGCGATTTCTGCCCGTGTTCTTGCTGATCGGAAGGGAGATTGCAGAACACCCAGTTGATCAACCGAGAGCATTTCGCCGCTTTAGCCTTAAGATTATAAAAGTTGAAATGCAGTTTTCGCTCCGCTCGTGGAAAGTTTCCAGGTGGAACTACACTGCCATCGGGTTCCTGACTTCCGCTAACGAAGAAGGCTTGGAACTCCTTGTTTTTAGGCCATTTTTCATTGTTGAAGTCTGCGAAGATCGAAGTAAAGAACTTGCGTTCCTTATCTTTCTGAAACATCAAATTTTCTACAAACTAACTACTTTTGAGTTAGCAGAAACAGTTGAAATATTGAATAAATGTTATGCATAATAAATAAAGTGATAACGTGGAGGAGGTGATAAAATAGAAAACCAATCATTTTAAATGCAATTAGCTACCTAAAGTTTTGATCCGTCTAAAAAATCGACTTGTTGTCAAACTCATCAAGTCTAAGAACTACAGAATTGTGTGCTACTACTTTATTTGAAAGAAATGAAACTAACCAGAGGTGACTTCCTGTTGAGTACTAACAGACCATATGAGGAAATCTTCATTTCCTTCATAGCTTGCACATTGCTTCGGCACTCTTCCGTTACAGCCAGTTCAATATATTGAAGATCCGCAGTGGTACGGAAACGAAGCGTCGAAAATTCGCTTAGGAAAGGATGACAAACGAGATCTTCAGGAGCTAACAGAAGTGTAAGAGCACTAAGTAAATGTAGAAGCATAGCTACAATGAAAGGCAAGTACGCTGACACAAGTTGGTAAGTGTTGTGCAGATAAAGTGCATTATGCGTGACCTTTCCCCATCGATCGATTATTATATTTCGATATATCTGCTAATTGGCCATTACATCATCTGTTGAAATAACGGCTGATGCAGCAACGATTCATCGTGGTTCGAAGCATCAGCGCGATGTCGCGCTGTTTTTATTGTGACGGTCAGAGATCAATCCCTGCCAGAGGTCGTATTTTTGCACTTAACGTAAAAGAATTTAGAGAGCAGATTTCTCTTCTGACAGCGACGGCTTTCTTACTTTCAGTCGAAAAAGCAATTCTGATGCTCCTACTAAACGAAAAAAAGACATCTACAGACGCAATTAGGGTTAAAATTAGTACAAAGTAGGCTCCACTAGATTCTCAATATCTAGGCTCAAAGTGACTCTCGTGCAATAAAGCTGGCAGCTTTGTGTAGAGGGAGATTTCTTCTATATTTCTTCAAAGTTTGGTGCCTCTAGCCTTCCTAGTCTTTTTGAAACCTAGTTGAGAAAAATCTCAATTTTTGCCTCAAATTTTTGAGTTTTTCTCAACTAGCTTTTGAGAGAACCAGAAGACCTACAAAGGCCAAAATTTGCATTTAGGGGTTTTCCCTGATGCTGTATCCAAATATGGAATCGAATTTTTGAACGGCGCTACAGCATCCTCGCAACGAGGAAAAGAGCGAAATCTCAGATTTTCGGCAACGCGTCAAAATCTGTGTGATTTCAAACAAACTTCCATAACTCAGCTCATAGTTTATAGAAACAAAATCGGTTTAAAGTATGTTGTAGAGGAAGATTTTTGCTACTATAATCCGTTTTTGGTTTTTTTTTGCAGATGGTTCTTATCTCTAAAAAACCTAGTTGAGAAAAAGTTGAGAAAAACGGCAAATTTCTCAACTTTTTCTCAACTAGGTTTCAAAAAGACCAGAGGGTCCCTAAAAAAGATTTTTCAACCATTTTGTAGCGCAAATCTTCCTCTACACAAAGCTGTTAGCTTTATCCTCCTGCGCCTTTTTGTTAGTGAGTTATTCATGTTTATTTCAAGGTAACAAAATCCGACCAGTCCAGCGGTAATTTCCAATTAAGGCCTCGTTCTAATCGCTAAAACAACCTCTTTATAACACTTTTATATGGAAAACAGTGCTCTGAATACAATTCCAGAAGAATCTGCTTATGAAATGCTCTTCTCAGTGATTTTTTTCAGGTTTTGCAAAAATCTAGATTCCGGCGGGGATCGAACTCTCATCCGTTCAGTTCCATTGTCGGTGAGTAAAATCGTTTGTTAATAATTGGAAAACGTTTTGCAAAAATAGTGGCTCCGGCGGGGATCGAACTTTCGACCATCTCTTCATCAGTGCCAAACACTACAATAGTGTTACCGAATACACATTTAGAGCTCACTTATCTTTTTAAATTGTACGTCTACATACATACTGACTCACTTCTAATTCTTGCAGTAACGTCTACTTCGTGCTAATCCGAGCAATCTTTATCTTGAGTCCTCCTTTATTATACTGGTACTTCTTTAAATCTTCTCGCCTAATTATAATCATTTACTGGATCTATTTATACACTAATTCCAGTATTTACAGATGTACCAAGATATTGCCAGCCTTTCTCCTGAAGAGGCTTTTAAGCGTCTTAGAGAAGGTAATTCCGGACCGAAGCCTTCAGCTGAGTGGCTGGCAAAGAAGAAAGCGTTGAGAAAAGCGTGGCTCACTTCTCAGCCTGAGACTACGACGACAACAGCTACACCGACTGACCACTCCTCCATATTTATCTTCGCTGTACTCGGAATTTTTGCTTTGGCCACGATCATCACGCTACTGGTAAGAGTTTTTTTTTTGCAAACATTTTTTTCCACTCTATCTGTGATTTTTTTTGGAATTCGTTTCAAAATGTTTTCTGCTATTATCATTATTTCTGCTCAGATTTGGGTCGTAAAACGAAGCACTGTGAAACGGCAAAGGAACCGGGAACGCGAACTTCTGGAACACCAAGAGCTACTCGAGCAAGCTCTCCGCTCGAGGACTTTGCTGCTCGAAATAGAAGATTAAAATCATTTATTAATTTTTTTGCATGTGTAAAAATCAATAAACATCTTCTTCTGTTGTCTTCTCACTGGACTGTTCCACATCTTCATGCGTGCTACCTGGAACACACATTATTTTAGAAATTCTACAGAAAATCAAACACAATATTCTAACCGTGTCTAGATCAGTCCATCGAGTTGTTAAATGCTTTTCTACCTCGATTATTATTGTTGATCTTCTTCCACCTGGCACACGTCACGCGGCATCTGAAACATACAATTAACATTAACATATACTTTCTAGTTATTTGTTCTATTAATATCGCTGCATTACAATATATATTTTGTTTTACTTTTAGCATTACTATTTTTAAAATAATCTATTATACTATTAATTTATTAATAAAAATTTAAATTCATCAATTAATTAAATTATTGTAATTTATGTATTATTTAATTTATTTATTAGGCGTTTATTTGTCTTTTAATTCCTTTTATATTATTTATTTTTATTATTATTTATTTTTTATTATTCATTTATTTTATTATTTATTATTTATTTATTTCACCCAACTTTTGATTGCTGTGTAGGCAGCTATACTGGTAGGAACGAGATGAGGGGGGTCGTTTTTGGGAGGGTCGGCGAGGGAGGGTCGCTTTTAGGACGGATTTTTCTCAACTATACGCTTGACCCTGCACATCACTCCATCTTGCTGCCGGCTTTTAGCATCTCATAGGATCCACTCTAGCGTTCTTTTAGCCCATTTATCGTCGACTCTTGTCATGATGTGAACGACCCATCTATGCTTTGCACTCGATATATATCCCTTTGGGGAGACGAAGACGAGACATTGCTCCTAAGTCGCAGTTGCGAAGACTGGCTAGGTGTTGCGCGAACTAGTTTAACATCAAAAGTCATCTTTCAAAAGTCCTTGGGTGGGAAATAGCTGGGACGTGACGTGCTACGGTGTCTACCCACGCCTTCATTGTGTAACATAGCGTTGGAAGAACTGTCGAGTTGAAAAGATGGGCGCTTAGCTCTTAGTCCGTCAGTTGGTTCGTAGCTTCCCTGACGAACTCGAATGCTGCCCACGCTGGTCTCATCCTTCTATTCGGTTCTTCTTCAAGTCGTTCCATATGTGTATAGAACGTCCGAGGTATGCGTATGACAAAGTTTCCATGACATAAGAGGATTCACGTTTTACTCCTCCGTCCTCGCAGTAAACGTTCTTCATGAACTGTGTCTTCCATCTATTTAATCGCCTCCTCCTAATCCTGTCCTCTTCCTTGCTCCATTCAATTCTTTGGGCATTATCTCTGTTTCAGTGGTACCTCTCAAGAAGGGAACGATGTCGTACGCAAGACGAAGGTTCGAGAAGATTCTTCAATCAACGCGTAAGGCTCTTTCTTCCTAAGCAAGTGATTTCATTATCCCCCACAATGAAAATGACGTGGTGAACAGATTTAGATATATAAATAGCGTTGTCTTGTCGCTTCTCTCTCCAATGGGCATGGTTAGGGGGCGGTGGAAAAGTTGTATCGTAGTGGTGCATCGATCATGGCAATTGGCTAATGCCCTCACGATACGACGCGTCCACACCTTGATCGACCAGCGCTGACATTATTGCTTTCTTTTCCACGCTGTTGAAGGTTTTCTCATAGTCGACGAAGGTTAAAAAAAGGACAGTCTTTCTGGCAAATGCCTGTTACTTTCGACACGGTCTGTATGTGCTCCAGCAGAAACACTAGCGGAAGATCCTCTTGGTCATATTCTCAAGGTTCGCGAGGTCTTCCATTAGTCTGGGATTTCTTTTTTTTTGTGGAAATAGGACGTTAATGCCTTGCTAGAATTACATGAAGAGGATGGCCATCAGCTCGAAGAAAGTAAGTCCGGAGGCTGTGACACGTTTCATGCTTATGATCGCAGCTCGTACTTCCGAAGCGAACATCCGTTGTGGGATTCTACCACTGAAAATGATTGGCGTTGAAATAGGAGTTGACGAACAGAAAGGTTCGAGCGGAACCTCTTTGTAATGATCTTCATCCCACGATGATGAGAGTGCGAATCTCGTCTTCGCGCAGCGAGGCCGTGAGCGGAATATTATATTCGTGGAGATCCTTGCGACACTTCTTTAGATTCGTTCTTTCTTGTGCTGCTTCCAGAATCTTCTTCTGTCTGTATTTTGAAAGATCTTCCTGCAACGCTATTCTGCAGCTTGTGTTTGCTACTCACTGTTCAATGTGCGATGCATTCAGATCAAACTTCAAAGTCCTTCTTCTTCTTTTTTCATAATTCCTAATTTAGCACGCAGTGATCAGAACTACTAAAAATGATTCTACTACAAAGTATATGATGTCAAGTAGGCACCACTCCCGGTGGTTAAGTATGTGTCCATCTCCGCATTAGTCGTACCATTGAGCGATTTCCATGTTCACCGACGATGATCTTTCTTCATAAAAAGAGGGCCCCTATGAAAAAGGAGAGTACCGAGCAGCAACTCGACAAGACGAATCATTCCGGTTTCCCAGTTCAAATCTACCATCTTGTATCCCTCTTATGTGGCCTCTCCTAGTTCTGCGTTGAAGTCTCTCACGACGAATTTATAGAAGGACCTCTCGTTGCGGATTAGTTCCTCTAGCTTCTCGTAAACTTGGGAGTCATCAGCTGCTGATGTTGGTGAGTAGCAGTTGGTGATGCTGACGTCTGTGGTCAGTCCCTGTAGACTCTGTTCTCACGTTGTAACTAAAAAGTCTGAGGAAGTCTCCACAGCGAGCCGTGCGTGGGTCACCTTTGTAAAGAATCAGAGGCGCTCTGAGCAACCTGAGATTTGATCGCCTCTCACCGGTCGCAGTGGGTGGTGTAGCACAGTCGGCAAGAGGTTACGCCGTTACTCCAGCATGATCGATTGGAGGTTCTTCACCGCCAACTAGGTATTTCATTCCTCCGCGGTCGATAAAATGGTACCAGAGTTGTCTGGGAGTATAAAGACACTAAACTGAGACACCGGCTAGTCCCCGCAAGTCATTGTACGGGCTAGTTCGTAAACCTCAAATGATTTTGAATTGAAATGAACGCGGTGGCACATCTCAAGTGGAGCGATCAACGCTAGAGACTTTATTCTTTTAATCCTCAGCACGCCATCCGGCGTCTGAGGCTGCAGAGCCCAGTGTCCAGGGTGCTGAGGTTGTGTATATGCTAGAGCAGCTAAAAAAAGCCTCTCCCCAAGGTAAGCAGCTCTCTCTTGGCAAGCCTAGCTTTCACCACGGGTCGTCGTTCAACCTATATAAATCAGGGAGCAACCTTGCTACGTTTTGCTAACATTGGGGTGAATCTGAGCAGTGGTATACTCTCAGCTAGGCTTCCGATATGTACACGGTGATAAATATTAGGTTGAGTCGAAAGTTCTCGGACAATATGGTAGTGATGACTGAATGGTCAAGACTTCCAAACCTGCGACGAAATCAAAAAGGCACTCGAGCAGTTCTTCAAGGAACAGTCCACAGCGTTCTGGAGCAAAGGCATCTACGATCTGCCTAAACCTTGGCAGAAGACCATAGATGCCAATGGGGCATACTTCGAATGATTTACAGTTATCGTTTGAAAATTGCAAAATAAATAAAAATATTGTAAATTTGTCCGAGAACTTTCGGCTCAACCTAATATATACATACGGTGATATGCAACCATCACTGTGTGAACGCGGCAGCGCACAAATCGTAACCAAGAAAGCAAAGAGATCGAATTTTACTGGGAAGCGACCTTTGCGATAGCTTGACACGATATTTCAGCTGCATTATAGAGGAGGCACGTTTCAGTTAATTTTTGAACAATATGTAAGGATCTCAATAATATGTAGGATGTGCTCTTCTCTCCTTCCTTATTAGAAATTTCGGGGCGTTTTCAAGAAGCGAATCCTTTCTACGTGAATACTTTGAATTTCATCCTTAGAGTTGCTGTTATGATTTGCTTGTGATTTCCTGGAATAGACCTGATATTTCACAACTAAAGAAATCAAAACTGGGAATCAAATAGAGAAATTGCAATATGATGTAATCTTGAAATTTGCACATGAAATCACTCTCGCTGACCAATTACTGGAGAGATTTCGTGAAATGACATGAGTCCAGAAATTACTATTGCAATGGTCAAGTGTTCTCAGTCCAAGCCACAGTGTCTAACCCAAACCTCATCGTATCATAGAGATGCATAGCGATTACAGAGCAAAGCATCAAGTCATATGTTGCAGTTGTTGCTTGAATTTTAAAAAAGAAACTAATGACGCTGAATCACACCGCTGAAGCAAAAACAGTAGCAGATTTCCACTAGGGGGAGTGAACTGATTCCATTTAGATCACCGCCGATTGTTTGCTCCTGGTCACTTTAGTTACTCATTAGAAGCCATCACCGTTAAAAGTCCTCATATTTTCTTCCACCGAACATAAGCACTACAAGGGGTAACTGGAAAGTGATAACATAATATTCAGGCAGTTTGAGGATCAAGCTAATCTTATAGCTTTTCTCCAACGCGTTCATCTGACTTTCAAGATGTCTAAATTCTACAAAGTGTTATTGATTCAGAGTATCTGAGAAAATATGAGTTCTGTCAGTTAGCTCGCCTATGGAACAGAAATTTAGGTCATAGGGAACGGATACTTCGTAGCGGTGAGTTAAAACAAGTCTCAACGTTCCGCGCGGTGTGAAAAATGGTGTGAAATGGTGAATGAGAGTAGGGAGGAGAAGATAATTGTAAGGGAGAAGAAAGGGTGAAGAGGGGGAAAAGAGAGGTTAGGAGTGGAGAAGAAGAAGGGAGGTCGATAGGAGTATACCACATTGAAAGAGATTCGCTATGAAACTATTATTGTTTTCTGGATCCCTCCCTCCACGGTTTTTCGAACTTGGAAAAGTTGAAAATCTTGTATTAGGTTGGTCAGTAAGTTCGTAGTGTTTTTTTTATTATCAAGTTTTATTGAAAATAACAATAATTGCAACAACAAATTAATCAGCTATGTAATCTCCCTCATTGTTTACGGCCTGTTCCCACCTTTTGAGCAGTTTATTGATGCCGTTTCGCCAGAAATGTCTGGTCTTAGATTCGAAGTAGTTGGTGAGCCACTTTTCGAGGTTCTCTTCATTGTCGAAGGAAAGACCCCTCATTTGGTTGGACAACGAGCGGAAAAGGTGATAATCCGTAGGTGCAAGGTCACTAGAGTGAGGCAGATGCATTAGAACTTCCCAATGGAGCTCCTGTGGAGCTGCCTTAACGACTTTTGCAACGTGGGGCCTAGCATTGTCGAGCAGAAGAATTACTTGGCCTTGTCGCATGAGTCTTTTCAAGCAAATAACCTCATTAACGCGGTGTAACTGGATTATATAAAGTTCTTTGTTGACCGTACGTTTTTTTTCAAGCATTTCTCAGTGCACTATACCTTCTCAGTGCTACTGCTTCATTCGTAGTCCCCTTTTTTGAATTTTGTTAACCATTTCCGTGCAGTGGACTCGCCTATGACACCCTCTCCGTTCGTGCTTAGTGCAAACCACTCGGACTACTTCGGTAGCTACTTGGCCTCGACGAAGAGCGAAGAATAGCAGATTTCGAAAAAACCGATTTTTGCCTCCTGGATATTCCATTTTTAGACCTAAAAAATCGTGAATAATTAAGCTATCAGAAAAGCGGTTGTAACAGTTTTGTAGAGCAAAGAGTTCTTTCGAATAGTATATACACTTTGACAAAAAAAGCACAAATGATTCTAAAATAAAATCCAAAATAAAAACGCTACGAACTTACAGACCAACCTAATATTTATTTTTGCATTCTTTTCATCTATGCTTTAGGAAGACTGGACCACTTGGGAGGGGAACACTTTACATATGAAGGTTTCTTCATACCTGCAGTGCGTTGTGTGTGACACTGACTTGTGTACTTGTTTAGTTGCTCGCCAAATGGTCCTTGACCACGCCACGCGGATGTAAACTTGTACTTTCACACGACACGAACACCAATGCGTCCAAATTAGGCTTTTACCTCAAACTTGGGTAATTAGACCGACAAACAAATAATGTCATTCACAAATAGTTACGACGATTACATACGAAACAAGCAACCATATGCACAATGAACTGCTACATGCACTTCTCCTTTTCGGTTTTCAATAACTGCAACGAATTGAATGATGAAGTGAGTTCAACGGCGTTCTAACAATACTTGAAAAGGATCAAATGAGGTGGATTGCCACAACGCAACCAGTGAGCATTTATTTTTTTATAGGAAGGAGAGGAACGCTATGTTTTTGGAGCCTTGCGCAGCATTTAGATGAAAGCTTCAGATATCGCATTCCTCGCCTATTGATTGACAAAAAACCAGTACTTGACCAACAGCTCACAGTACATAATATTTGATACTCGAACAACACTTCACAGTACACAATAGTACAAAAAAAAGGGAAATTGATTGAAGTCGATCTTATCGACAATACCCCTATCCAAGCACGGGTATAACATTTTGAAAAAGACCATTATTATGGAATAGGAGATTTCTCTAAAATTTTATTCCCGGCTGATAAAATACTGCATTCCTTATGATGCGGGTATACCTCAAACTTAGTTAATTAAACCTTTTCCCCTACTGTTGGGTTAGTGCAGAACTAATGCGCGTCTTCAAACAATCAGTTCAAAACGCTATAACTCGCCTCAAAATCAACCACATCAATCAAAATAAGAACTATTACATTTCACGCACCTTTGTCAACGAGATACAACTACACACAGATGCACATTCCTGCTGCATAAAAGTCCGTAGAAGTCCGACATTTGGGAGCCTAGGAACTTCCGGAAGTCGTTTTCGACATCACTTTGATTTTGAAAGATCTTACCTCTTACGCAGCTGTACAGATGTTTCAAAAAGTAATAGTTGGGTAGTGAAAGCTCCGGCGAATACAGTGGGTGAAGCAGAGTTCCGTAGCCTAACTCGTCCAACTTTAGCAGCCACCTTTGAAATGTGTGGCCGGGCATTGTCGAGTGGGAGAATCGGGCCTTTTCTGTTCACTAACGCCGGGCAAAGAAGTTAAAGTTTCCAGTGCATTTTGTCCAGTTTTTTGCAATACTTCTTTGCGGTGATGATTTTACCAGGTCTCATGAAGCTGTTCAAAGAAGTGAGTTCAACGGCGTTCTAACAATACTTGAAAAGGATCAATGAGGTGGATTGCTACAACGCAACCAGTGAGCATTTTATAGGAAGGAGAGGAACGCTATGTTTTTGGAGCCTTGCGCAGCATTTAGATGAAAGCTTCAGATATCGCATTCCCCGCCTATTGATTGACAGAAAGCCAAAAGTTGACTAACAGTTCACAGCACATAATATTTGATACTCGAACAACACTTCATAGTACACAATAGTACAAAAAAAGGGAAATTGATTGAAGTCGATCTTATCGACATTCCCCATCGCCGATTGTACGCGAATGCGTTCATTCTCTCCAGCTCCCTCCTTGCAGCCGTTATCTTTTGCCGAATGATGGGCTTCGCGTCCGGAATGTTACATAATGCTCTGTGATGACCGCCGTCCTTGGGAATGATGCCTTCGATTATCGTTCCTTTGATGCGAGCACAGTACCAGCACTCTCTACCACTGAACTTACAAGGAAATCCTGGGCAATCCTCGAGGTAATACTTGCATAGCTCGTTCTTCACCACTATCTGGAAGTGTTCATCTCCGTTGCGAGCATTGGGGCACGAGTCCGAGTAGTGACTTGCTCTTACTTGACAAAACGCGCATACGACCCATTCCTCCACACCCTTCGAGCTTTCTCCGAAGTTCCGGAATGGTAGATTATCGAGTGCCTCCTCTAATAAGAATATGCGCTCTTTGAGGCCTACGATGGAGTGGGCGTTTTGTCAAGTGTTTGGCAGCTCCGACTGTACTTGCCTACTATACTCTTCGTCTCGATGTGCTGGAGATTGAGGTCTTGAGTACATTTCCACACTTGAATCTTCATTGTTTACCTCTTCGATCATTTTTTCGAAGTATTCTTTGTCGTCTACTTGGGAGACTTGCACTTGTCCATCCACGAATACGCGTGTCGTCTTCTGAGCACTAGAGACTTGAACCGCTTCTTCGCACTTGCCTTGATGAACTTGTACTTGAACGCCGTCTGTTCTTTGGGTTGCAAGTAGATCGGCAAGATTCTTCTTCAAGACTTCCACATCTTCGGTTTGCGTTCGTAGCTTGTCCTTTAAATTAGCGATCTCGTCCTTCGAAGCAAACGAGTAGGTTAGACGTGTGGCTTCTTCCGACAGGACGTCTGCCATCTGCTGCCTCTGGGTTTGTGCGGACTCAGCTTGGTACTTGTAGAAACGCTGCTGAATTTGTCCAAGTCGCTGTTCGAGTTCACCGATTAGGTCGTTGACTAGTATCAAACCATCGTCGACGAAGTTCAGTACAACTTGAGCTTGGACTGCCGTTTCCCGTTCTTCCTCGAGCTAATCCTCTCTTTGGAACAAGGAGAGCCTCCCGGCGTGAGTGCGATTATCATACAGGCGATCACTGAGGATGTAGCGAGTGGCCAACCTCAAGATACGTTCCTTGGTTATAGCCGCTGTGCGCAGAGTTCGGTTGATGAGAAGTAACTGCTCTCCTGGACTTGATAGGACGAAGCTGTTGTCTTCTCTAATGTGCTTCCATTGGGTGCGGAGTGTCAGGCGAATGTCCACTTGTCTATGGACTACTCGTAGATCTTGCTCGATGAACTCGACACTTGGGTTGTCTTGCGTTTGCGTTTTTGAGCGTTACTCGTAGATCTTGCTCGATGAACTCGACACTTGGGTTGTCTTGCGTAAGAAGATCAGCGAGAAAACTTGTATCGCCATCCAGATCACGCGTGTCTATTCTGAAATAGGACTTGAGAAGAATGCATGCACTTGATGGAGAAAAGGCGAAACTTGAAGAAATTTTCCTAGGGAAGTAAATGGGTAATTTTTTAGCTTTTTGTGAAGTGCAAGCTTTAGTGTCTGTTGAAAGGGTTTCACTGCTATTTTCCATGCCAGCTTTTTGCGATTTTAGTCCGAAGAAAACGAAAGGAGCGGAAAAGGTTAAGAAACGTATACCGAAGAATGTTTGCAACTTGCTTAAAAATCCATAGAAAAAGGCGTACTAAACACAAAAGAAGGAATACATATGTGAGCCCTAGGAGTGGAATAAGTACTACCCCCGCCACGAGAACAGTTCTATACCATTGTGTAAATACTTGCGTGATATGCGCCGCACGATACGGAACACCATATGTATAGTCGAGCAGAGGTGAAACTGAAATGAAGTGCAGATATAATTCCTTGTGGGCCAAATTCAATTGTGAAACTTGTGGTATCACATGTTAGTTCTGCCTTTTTGAGGACGTGCATATTACTTGAGCAATTGCACCTTTTGCACACTTGTAACAGCCTGTCAGGATGGCGTTGTCCACGATGCAAATGGCTTCATCTACCACGATATCGGTCTTAAGATCTTCTTCGAGGGTCATGATGATTTCGTCGTTATGCTCGGAATATTCGCCTGCACTTGTTCTTCCGAGTCCCTCTTAAACGAAAGTGGAGAAAACAATGCTGGCAGGCGTTTTTTCAGGTCGTTGAACCATGCTGTAATGTTTACTTGCATGCATTTGCAATTAGCATGGATTTCTGCCGGCTGGAATCAAGTCGGAATTCCATAGTGCTGTGTTATTTCCGTCCGAAATAAATGGTTTGTTCAGGAGTGGAGTGGGTGGTACAGTAACTGACTACAATGAAAATGTGAATTCTTTCCATTTCACCGGTGCATTTGGGCGCAACGAGGTGGTAATCGACTGAGTGTTTCTTCGAATAGCATCGAGATGGGCTATTTTGATCTTCGCGGCTTGCTTCCAGTGATTACAATGGAAAATTTCGAAAACTTGCGGATTGTTGGAAGCCGCGTATATCCTGTAAAAAAAGGCATCCGGACCCCCAGTAGAAGCAGTCGCAACCAGGCCCACCACACGATTCTACACATGAGGTGATCCCAGAGAACTTGTTTCCTTTGTCGAGCTCCGGTACTAGACTTGAAGCTTTGATAGCAGCACACTTGGATCCTATGCAGGAACCTGCATGAGGACATCTCTTGCTGTCTATTATTTGGTAAGTGGTACCTCGCGTGAAAGTTTCGGATTCAGGTTCACACGTAAGTTCAAGTGATTTCCATTTGCAGACTTGTCCTCGTTCTGATTGTGTGCAGATTGTCGAGGCATGAGAGAACAAGTTAATTCCTTGGCATCCACTTGTTCTGTTGATCGCGATGATAGTGCAGGTTACTGCTAGAAGTTCAACTAGATTGCTTGAGTGTCGACGAGTTCTTCGGTTCCTCTGAAGCCTTTGGAATAACCAAAAGTAAAATCCCCTTATGCATTTCCAAAGAAGTCGTGTAGCGAATCGCAACGGTTGTCCGATCACTACCGGGACGTACAGGAAGACGTAACATCTAGTGATGAGGAAGTAGATTATCAGAGTTGAAGCCGTAATAGCACTGACCGGCCAACATTTTGGATTAAAAACGATTGCGGAACATAGTATGCAGTCGATATTTTCGCAGAATGGTGACGGAGGGCACGTGGTTTCAGTGATGCTAACTGAAGTGTTATCCACGAATTTCCACTGGACTTGGTGCTCATGTAGCAGTACTTAAGGAGGGAATTTGACCATTTCTAACACTTGCAGCGTTTTGTAGATTTGACAACTATCGTCTGCGCAGATTTCGAATGGTTCTTGGTCCTGCGAGATCAGTTCAACTCCGCCCTGTATACACCGCAGTGAATGTCGTCCAGTTGGAGATTTCCAAGCCAAGGTTTCCTGTGCTTGTGTGTATCCGCATAAGACAGCAATACTTATCAGAGTGCTGATGAAGAATGGAAATACTCCTACTTGGTTACTAGCTTTCGTTCCTTCATTATAATCAACCTTTTTGCGTGGGCGGAGGTTGTATCTGGAAGTATGGGTTTCCGTATCGTCTGGTTCTTTTTGCTCTTCTGAAACTTGGTTGTCGACGAGTTTTTCATTTTCCTCGATTTTATCTTCCAGTTCAAAGGATATGAGTAGATTTACAGGTCTCCGTATCTTCCGTCGTGAAGGCAATACCACGGTTGCCTCTCAGGGATCCATCTGGGTTCACAAAAAGGTCGTCAATGCGTCCCACTCTCCAGCAATGTCTTGGTTGAACGGGATTGCTTATCAAGACGACATCCCCAATTTTTGGTAAGCGACTGGATCGTCTCTTCTTATCTATCTCGAGTTGATGTTTCTCCCTTAATGACGTGAGGTACTGAGTTTGCCACAGATTCCAGAACTTCTCTGTAAACTTGCAAGAAGCGCTTTTTAGCTTGTGCCTTTGTTTGGATGAGAACTTGCTCCTCAGGCGGTAGATAGTTAATGTCCTCTTCAAGTTGCGGATTCGTGTCGAATGGGTATACGATCTCCATTTCATTTTGCTGAAAGTCGATTGGTGGTAGTATGGATTCATGGACGGATTCAGAGTCCATGTAGAGTAGTGGTCTCGTGTTGAGAAGTGCTTCTATTTCAATGAGTATAGTTGACAACTCATCGAAGCTCAATACTGCTTTTCCTACAGTCTTATAAAGTGAGTGTTTTATCGACTTGATAAGACGTTCGTAAAAACCCCCTTTCCAAGGGGCGTAGGGCGTAATGTGACGCCAGTCAATTTCACGATTGCTGAGTTCTCGCGATAGGGCTGGGTCTTGCTGCAGATCTTCCACGCATTCTCGAAGAATGGTTTCTCCGTGAATGTCGGGGCGTTATCACTTGTGATGGTTCTCGGAATTCCTCTCCGACCGAAAAATCGTCGAAGTAGACGTAGAAACGCAACTGTTGAAAGGTCGCAAACAATATTCAGATGAAGCATTCTTGTTGGCATGCACGTTAATATGGCACCGTAACATTTGCCCTGAGTACCGTCGGTGAGGGTTATTGTTAGTGGTCCGAAATAGTCGAGTCGGATATGCTCAAAAGGTCTTGACTTGCAAACTCTTCTCTCTGGTAAATTGGTCTGTATGGGATACTTGTATGGCAAGTTGTTAAGTCGTTGGCAAGATACAACGTCAGATGAGACGTGTTACTTGTGCCGGTAGTTTAGGTATCCAGAATTTCTGACGTACAATGGCAATGGTGTGATTAATCCCAGAGTGTCCCTTGTTGTGAGATTCTTTTATGATTGTCATTCAGAGGGCTGTTTCCTGAGCGTCCGAAGCATCTTGCGAGATTATGCTCGTCAGACTTGATATTCAAATGTTGCATAGCTTTCACGATTGAAGGTGTGATGGCTATGTTCTGATGTGGCATCACTATGATCAACTCCGCAACCGAAATTTCTTTTCCTCCGATACTTGGGTTACTTGTGTTAACTTGTTCACGGAGGAGAGAAGAAAGCGAAATTTTCTTCTCGTCTTCTCCATTAACTCTGTGCACTACAACTCGTATAAAACAGAGCATTCTTACAACAATTCTTTTGATGGTTGTGTATGATCGTCTTTGCAGGGGAGCGAAGATATCGAAGTATTTCTTTTTGTTTTTCTTTGACGTGGTTGCCTCGTTTACAACTACATCTTCTTTTTCTATCTGCGGTACAACTCTTTTTTCTCTGTCCTCTGAATTTTTACCCCGATGGAACAACTGATAGTCCAGGAACCAAGTATCTGTAGGCTCATGCAAAAAGGGAGGTCCACTCCACCAGAAATGGTTTTGCAATTCATTGTGAGTTAATCCTCGCGTTGCACAATCTGCTGGATTGTATTGTGATGGAATATAACCAAAGAATACTTGAGTTCCGTGGGTCTCCATATGAGTCACAATCTTGTTGATCTCTGTTAGTCTGTTCCGGATCATAACTCCTGCGTCCTTCCGGTAGTTGGTCTTTATCCAATTGAGTACGATTTCCGAGTTCAATAAAATATAAACTTCATTACCGATTGAAGTTGTGTTAGTACCGCATTGGTTACCCGCATTGCCAGGGTCATTGCGTTTAGCTCCATTTTGGGTATCGTCGCTTCATGTTTGAGCGATGGTAGTTTGCCTTTTGCAAAGAGAAGATGTTCCATGGAAAGAAACCTTGGGATTAACTTCTTGAAGCCGTCCATACCTTCGCATATCCTTTGCCACTCGAGCTTGCGGTCTGGCGGTAGCGCTGCATCCCAATCGAACTTGTCTCTCCATAATGTTCTGAGGAAAACCTTGGACTTGTGTAGCAGAGGTAACATCCAGCCCATAGGGTCAAATACCATGGCTATTGTGCTTGCTACAATTCTCTTAGTTGCTTGCTCTTGTTCCATTATCTTGCAAGATATTTCAAGTAGGTCTTCGTTCGACCTCCACGGAATTCCAAGTACTTTAGGTGTCTTTTCCATAGACTTGTCTGAGTCGGCCATCGTGTGCACGATACTAGTATCATTAGACATAAACTCGCGGAGATTCATGCTGAGTTCCTTGAACATCTGCTCGGTCTTGAAGTAAGTCCGCAGAGCGTCTTCTTCCGTCTCCACAGTCACTATGAGATTATCGACGTAGAGATTGCTCTTCATTTCCTCTACTAATGCGTGGTCTTCCTTATACTGATCTAGGTGGAAGTGTGTGGTAGCCGCTAGCAGAAAGGGTGATGTAATGAGTCCGAACGTTACTCTTGTAAATCTGAGAACTTGTATATTCTTTGTAGTTGGGGGTAACTTGCAGTTGCGGAGCCATAAGCATCTTGTTGCGTCACGGTCCTGCTCATGTAGCCGTACTTGTAAAAATGCTTTTTCTACGTCTAAAATGAGAGCTATTTGCCCTATTCGGAAGCGGAGAAGGACTCTGAACAATTGCGGAAGTATCACGGGATCTCTATGTAGGACATCATTGAGTGATGGTGAATTCTTATAATGTGCTGAGGCATCGTATGCTATACGCAGCATGGCTGTGGTTCTGTGTGGCGTCGGAACCGCTTGGTGTGGTATATGATATATATATATATATATATATATATATATATATATATATATGCCCCTTGTGGTGTTAATTCTTCGTTAACTTCTTCTAAAATGTTAAGTCGCTTCTGCTCCTAGAACACTTGGTCTTACTGTTCCAATAACTTGTCGTCTTTTCTTAAAGAGTTCCACACTTGCTAGCCGACGAAATGCTATACTTCTGTTGTCCGGAAGTTCTCCCGCGAATTCGTTCCATGGAAGCCGAACATAGTAACCATCATTTCTCTTTCCAATGGTGTTTTTGAAAATATCCCACACTTTTTGGTCTACAAGAACTTTTTCCTCTTTCTCAGACTTGCCGAATTCTTCAGTTCCAGCTGTTTCTAAGGACCAGAACTTCTCCCAAAGCTCGGTATCCTTTATATCTTCTTGCTTTCAAGACGAAACCACGTTCGCTTGTCCATCTAACGTCCAGTAGCCCTTCCACTTGTCAAGTTCGTCTTGATTGTTGGATTCGTTCAAAGGTCGGTGAAGTTGACCTGTTAACAAATGACCCAAGCGAGAGGGAAGAAGATGAAGTCCTGAGGGCAGGTGAAGCTGAGATTGGTCGTCTCTAATCAATAACCACAGCTGGTCGCAACCAAGGAGAGCCAGCGGTTGAACTGTCGACTTCTCTCTTGTGAGCTTAATAGGAAGGATCAACTTGCGGATGAACTTCACGTCCTCTTCACGTATTGGCGGAGTGCCGAAGGATTTTGTGAGGACATCATGTATGAGGAGTGACAGAGACATTGATTGTCCTTCCACATCCCAGACTTCTAGTTGAACCCTGCGGCATATTTTTTTCTTGCACTTGTTCCGGTCCAAACGTGTGCAGACGTATTTTTGTGTCTTCAAGAGTGGGGAGATGAAGGTCGTCGGCTAAACTACTGTCGATGAAAGAAATCTCTGCCCCAGTGTCAAGTAGGACGCAAGTTTTCCTGAGATTCTTAGTTTTTGCATCCATTACCGTTAGTTCTCCAGCCGGTAGGAATGTGTTACTGGAGCCTTTTGTCTTCCGTACTGAATGGAGTTCGCAAATGACTGCTTTCTCTTGTGGTTTCGTGTCCTCACCTACGTGATTTACCTTCTTGATGATCTTAGTAGGCGTAGAATCCTTATATTGGTGTTGCGCTTCTTTGTTCTTCATTGCTCCGTAAAATGGCTCTATCTTACTTGCCTGTAAAGAGACTTGCTTGTCCTCTTTAAAGCAACACGAAGTGTGGTGTACACTTTCACACTTGAAACAAGGACGTTTCTGACATTGAGAAGTAATATGCTGTGGTGAGGCGCAAATTAGGCGTAGTTTGTGTTCTCATAAATATTGAGAACGTTCTTTGTGTGTTTTGTACTTGAGACAATTCCAAGGTTTGTGGTTGTCTCCGCAATACATACAAGATCTAAGAGGAGGACTGGACGGTTCAAAAGATTTTCTATCAGAGCGAACCTCCTGCTGAAACAGACAAAACACCTTAGGAGTTTTGTTCAGATATAAGGAAACCATTTCTTCACTTGCTATAATCTCTTCTAGTATGTTGAGGAAAATTTCCATGCAAAAGAGAGTGTCAAATGAAAGCGATTGTTTTTTCAGGAGCACTTTGCGCTGAATCGAGTCAGGGAACTTGGATAGTACTTGCTTGAGTAATAACCGGCTATCTACATACTCGCCCTTTTGCCTAAGCTGAGTTACAATGACTTGTAATTGTTCAAAGAGAGTTCTTTTATCTCGCAGAGAGGGAGAGCGAAGAGAACAATTTTCAAGTTTATTAATGAGACGATTAACAAGCTCTTCTGCATTGCCATACTTGTGATGAAGGAACTCAAGAGCTTTGCTGTAGTTTTCTTTATTGATCTGGAACTTTTTCACTGACTCTAGGGCTTCTCCTTTCAAGGCATTTAGCAAATAGTTGAATTTGAAAAGTTCTGGCAAGTCCTGAGAGTGTACATTTGTGTTGAAAAGTTCCCAAAAGTTGTCCCACTCCCATATGTTCCCCCGAAAGATTGGTATAGGCAGAGTGGGAAGTTCAATTCGTTTTGGTTGAGTCGTTGTTGCCGTCGCGCACTCTTGCGATTGTGCGTGCGATGTGCTGGTGCCCGACATTAAAGGAGACATGTTGCCGTACGACTTAAAAGTGCGCGCTCTGGCTTTTAAAAGTAAGGAATAATCAAGCGCCGATGTTAGTGATAGTTCTGCTTTAGCAGAGTATTCTCCAAAATTTTCCTGATCTTTTTCTGCGGGTTGAGTTAATTTAGCGAATTCCGCCGCATAGTCTTGTCCCACTCCTTGCTCGATTTTAGAAGTTGCGGCATCAACAGCTCCTATTGCTTCTTCCAAACGTTGCATATTATCTCTTAGCAAGTGTGCAGAATTTTCTCCTTCAATTTTAGAAACAAATAGCTGTTTCTAATTTGTTGGAGTAATGAGTCAGCAAGCGCTTCGGAGTGACCAATCTAGCGGACATTACGGTAGCGCGTGACTCAGATGCGAGAGAGAAAGGAGTGATGATGAGACAAAGAGACGCACCTGTGAAAGAATAGACACTTGTGCCGAAAACTTGCCAGTGAACTCGAGCGATGAAGTAATACTTGTAGAAAAGGATCACCAGTGGTTTCTAATCAGTAAGTGACCGACCTGAATTCGTTGAGTGCACCATGCAGCGCGTTGTGTGTGACAGTGACTTGTGTACTTGTTTAGTTGCTCGCCAAATGGTCCTTGACCACGCCACGCGGATGTAAACTTGTACTTTCACACGACACGAACACCAACGCGTCCAAATTAGGCTTATACCTAAAACTTGAATAATTAAACCGACAAACAAATAATGTCATTCACAAATAGTTACGACGATTACATACGAAACAAGCAACCATATGCACAATGAACTGCTACATGCACTTCTCCTTTTCGGTTTTCAATAACTGCAACGAATTGAATGATGAAGTGAGTTCAACGGCGTTCTAACAATACTTGAAAAGGATCAAATGAGGTGGATTGCCACAACGCAACCAGTGAGCATTTTATAGGAAGGAGAGGAACGCTATGTTTTTGGAGCCTTGCGCAGCATTTAGATGAAAGCTTCAGATATCGCATTCCTCGCCTATTGATTGACAAAAAACCAGTACTTGACCAACAGCTCACAGTACATAATATTTGATACTCGAACAACACTTCACAGTACACAATAGTACAAAAAAAGGGAAATTGATTGAAGTCGATCTTATCGACAATACCCCTATCCAAGCACGGGTATAACATTTTGAAAAAGACCATTATTATGGAATAGGAGATTTCTCTAAAATTTTATTCCCGGCTGATAAAATACTGCATTCCTTATGATGCGGGTATACCTCAAACTTAGTTAATTAAACCTTTTCCCCTACTGTTGGGTTAGTGCAGAACTAATGCGCGTCTTCAAACAATCAGTTCAAAACGCTATAACTCGCCTCAAAATCAACCACATCAATCAAAATAAGAACTATTACATTTCACGCACCTTTGTCAACGAGATACAACTACACACAGATGCACATTCCTGCTGCATAAAAGTCCGTAGAAGTCCGACATTTGGGAGCCTAGGAACTTCCGGAAGTCGTTTTCGACATCACTTTGATTTTGAAAGATCTTACCTCTTACGCAGCTGTACAGATGTTTCAAAAAGTAATAGTTGGGTAGTGAAAGCTCCGGCGAATACAGTGGGTGAAGCAGAGTTCCGTAGCCTAACTCGTCCAACTTTAGCAGCCACCTTTGAAATGTGTGGCCGGGCATTGTCGAGTGGGAGAATCGGGCCTTTTCTGTTCACTAACGCCGGGCAAAGAAGTTAAAGTTTCCAGTGCATTTTGTCCAGTTTTTTGCAATACTTCTTTGCGGTGATGATTTTACCAGGTCTCATGAAGCTGTAGTGAATCACACCTGTAGCACACCACCACACAGTCACCATGGTCTTCTTTGGGGACATTTCTGACTTTGAAAAGTGTTTGGGAGGTTCATCCCTGTCATTCCATTGAACAGGATGCTTCCTGTTGTCGTAAAGGATCCATTTCTCATCGCAAGTAACAAAACGATCGAGAAAAAGATCGTTTTTGTTGCGTAACAGAAGCGTTGAGCAGATCTCAAACAGGCGGTTTCTTTGGAATGCACTCAGTTCATGCAGCACCCATTTGTTCAACTTTTTCACCCTTCCAATTTTTTTTCCAAATGGCAGATGACTGTTGAATGGTCAACGCCCAGTTCTTGAGCGTGTTGTTTTAAGCGGATCGTCTTCGATGATTGCCTTCAGCAGGTGGTTGTCAACTAGAGAAGGACCTTCCTGAACTTCTAGGCTCGTATCGATACAACTGAGCATTTGGAACCAACACCGTACCGTGGACTCGGTTATGCTTCCCTTACCCCAAAGAGCGTTGATATTCCGAGCCGTCTTCAGTGCAGACCTGCCCAGCTTGAACTCGTAGAAGAAGGTTTTGATGAAATTCTTGATTGGACATATTATCTTCGAAGTCTTGGTACTGACCAAATACCAATTCTCTTCAAAGCCATTTCAGCACTAACAACAACCACGAAATGCGTTACAAAACGCTATACAGCTTCTAGTATTAAAGATGAATATAACCGAAAAAAATTTGTCCTGAAGATAAGGCAACAAAAAACGCACATTATTCTTGCACCAACATAATAGAAAAGAACAAAGGAACGTAAAGACACACAAAGCAAAAAGGAAAAGAAGCGTATAGCTAAGTGACAGTGACTGAGATCTTGCTTATATATTTTGAATACCCAAGACAACGAGAATCTGTCGAGTCTTTCCTACATTTTACCTTGCCTCAGCACAATATTCGTAAGGTGAAACAGAGTTTGATTTCTATGAGGATTCTAATTTTTGCATAAGCGTGAAAGATGTATGATCTCGAGTAGTTTCTCGAAACTTCGAACCAACCTTTTTGTAAAGCAGTTTGGTCCAACGTATATTGTAAGAAAATCTCCAAATTTCTTAGTTCCCAGGCCTTCCCGCCTTCCCAATATTTATTAGACGGAACGCGGATTATCATGTCAACTTCGCCACATGCATCCCATCTAACATCCGAATAAAAGACTGGGCGATGTCAAACAAAGCATTTTGAGCATCTTGTAGAGCAAACATTCTTCCACGAAATACGTCCAATGCATGTATCTCTCCATGTGCTCTACTCACTAATTTATTAATGATCTTCTAGACCTAAGAATAATTATACAGTGTGATCACTTTCTGCCACCAAATGCCATTATATTCGCTAACGAGTTCTTGGGAACTATGTAATATCGAGTTGTTCACGTTTTAGGCTCAATTCTCAGTTTTTTCTCTTCTGCATTTCCCTCTTTTTCCCTCTCTCTGATCCCATCGCTATGCTTAGATCTAATTTGTGTTTTCTTATAGCACTTTGATAGTACCATGCCCGTTCATATATCAGAGCGTCTTCCCAACTGAATAAATCACCTTGGATGTAGAGCCTGTTCCGAATGTCTTTTATTCTTTTCAGTAATTACGCCCTTATAAGTATTCTTGTTCGAACACTACGCCCATTATATTCATGCCTCACCTATTCCACTCCTTCACAAATACGACCAAAGCATTTATACTCTTTCGCCGCAAACGTTTTCAGACCACAGCATTGTTTTCTTCGTATTCACTACTCAGCACCAGTCATTACCGATCCCACTACTCAGACGACTAGGTTTGACTATGCTGTGGATGGTTTGAAAAGGCTTTAGTGCAAACCAAGTCTTTCGTCTCTACAGCGTTTCGGTCTTGTATGAGAGGACCAGAACACTGACTTCATACATCGGGTGCCATCCGGAATTCATTCAATATACTAACACGCGGTTCATGAAACCCCAGCAATTCCGAATTGCGGTAAAAACTTTTGGCTCATCCCAATTTTTACGCCCAAGACTTTAAACAATACAAATAAGTTAATGTAGTAATGCGATTTTAATGGCCCTGTTTCTAAAACTAATTGGTTCTCTATATTTCATGCCAATGCTGAATAATCTTTGCGGAACATTCTGTGTTATCATGTACTGAACTCTACAATACTTTATCCACCTTCAAACTAATTCCACCCATCATTTATTCAGAACCTTCCAAGCAGCTATTTAATCAAGAACAGAGAGTTTTTACCTACACTGTCAAACCTTCTATAAATGCTTTTGTCTAAAAGTCTTGTTGATTTTGGCAATCTATACACGAATGTGATAAATAATTTTATTGGCTAACCTTTCGGCAGAACTGCCTTCTTCAGAGCCTGAAATGGGTGATCCAATTTACAACTTAAACGAAAAAAACCTCTCCACGACTAAACTGATAGACCCCATGCCTACTTCTTCAATCACCAACTTAGCGACTACCCTGAATGCTCACCTAGGATAGACGCCTAACATAGACCGCTGACTGATCGATCACGAAAGCGAATGGTTCAAACGTCTTATTCGGATTTTAAGAACTATCCGAGATATGGCGCGAGTTCCTGCGTTATCCACAGACATTCGCCCTTGAGGCTCATTTTAGGTTTTTTTTTTGCTTGGATCCGAAATGCCTCCAGCGATTTTCGAGCCATCGTTTTGGATTCGTGAGCCACGATTTAAACCCTAATATCAAAACCGGCTCTGCAGTGTTTTTTTTTTTGTTCTATAGGCACTTGAAGGTGTCTATAGTATATTTCGTAATCTATTCATTCCATTCACGTGCTCTTTGATGCAGACATATAACGGTCCTGCCGTTTCACCAACATACTCGTCGCCACAGTTCGTGCAAGAAATCAGGTAGATTACACCGGATCTCAATCAGTTAGTGTTGCACAGATGTGCAAACGATTCCGAACTAGCTGACGTTTCAGATTCATTGGTGGTATTTCAACGACCGAAACAAAGCTATCTAAGTGTGCTCTCCTCAGACATCCCCTGATGGCAGTGCTCATTTTATCGGAGATATAAGAAAAGCAGAGAAGTACCTAATTTGTGGTGAGATTTTCGAGTTGCTGTGCTCGTTCACTTCGGTTTCGTCTCGTTACGGACGTTTGGATTTCATAATCGTTAGATACAGCAATTTCGCGAGCCAAGGTTAACCTATCCCTTCTTTTCTCAGATCCACTACAAATGGTTTTTGCCGTGGAACATGTTGCTGATTGCAGCTTTCTTCATTTGAAATGGATGATCAAAGAGAAAGTGAACCAAGATGTTCTTATTACTAGGCCTACAATACCATTTCGTTTGGCACGTACCGTTCGAGATGTCAATACTCTGAACGTTTAAAAAAGGAAGCCAATTACCCTGTGGTTTCTCCCTAGTAGGTTTTATGTGTTCGGACTGTTGGTACAACAAGTCAAAACACTTGTCCATCTCCGCTTGAGTGGCAGAAATGACAAAGAAAGAATTCTTCGATGTACCGAAAGTAGAACAAAGCCCGTAGTTCCAGAACAGATGCTTCAATTTAGGCTGTAAATGAAACAGCTGAGGTGGGAGCTAATCTCTGCCCTATAGCTTAATCTCTAAGCTGTGCAAAGTAATTTTCGGACTATCTGAAGATATTGGAGTCAAGGCACGCATTGAGAAGAACCATCAATTGGAAGATTGAGAATCCGTATTGATTTATGCTTTTTGTGTTTCCTTTCAGCAGTTCAAACATAGCCTGTATCGCAAAGCCATTAGATACACTCGTGAACAGTGCTTCGACGTCGAATGACTCCACGGTGCAGTCTTATCAGGTGTATCGCGCGTTTGCGGTCTAGAAAGATATGGGTAAGATAAACGATATAGTGAGGTATCTTGCAAGTATTATTTCTGTTATTGTAACATCAAGCTGATGTGGAATGACCACAAAACTCTCCACCTTTATCACTTCTATATGCCCTTATTTGTTCAGAGTCAACCAACTCTTGAACTTCCTTAATGCCTTGCTTTTGTGCAAGAGGGATGTTAGACCTAGTTGTTCTCAGCTCATACTACCGTTTTATATACTTCGTTTGCAAATAGCCGGAATTTTGCATCTACACCTGGGTTAGCGTCTTGTTATTTAGAGAACACACTTAGGAAAGGTACCGAGAGATTCTTTAGATTTGGATATGGGGTCATTGAATACAATCTGCTCTCATGTGAGGTCTCTTGGTAAGCTAATACAGTAAAAATTGCTCGCATTGTTATGTGGACATGCGTTGTCCACACACTTTTTGTCGATTGCTTACAAGATTGGTCCATCCAGAAACCAAAGGTCAGTGGATATGGCTTTTTCAAAACTTACTTGTGAGGTCTACCATAATTTTTCTTATAAATGCATACGTCTTGTTGATCAATTCTTTTTGTGATTCACATCGTACCAGTGGATTTTCCACACTCAAGGGCAAATTTGCTTATTCAAATCTTTATTCATGTGTAAGCGGGGTTCCACAAAGAGAGTTCTGCTTATTATTTATTATTTAATTGTTATTTGTTATTGTTTGTTTGATTATTTATTTGTTATCCGTTATTGTTCGTCTTATTATTTATTACTTGTTCTTATTTCTTTATTATATTATGGTTTATTTCTGTATCATTCGGCTGGTTTGGCTTCCAAACTAAATGTTCATCCATTGGTAAAGGTTTCACTAATTGTCAACGATACCAGAATTTATACTTGTGATGATGCGACTTTTTCGCTCATTCGTGCTGCCTTATCCTATGCAGTAATTGCGAAAGATCCACTAATCTAGCATGAATAAATCTGCCATTCTTTATTTAGGAAAATATCCTTATTATAACTATACATATTGCTGCATTTGTGAGAACGATCTACGTTCAGTCGTTACAATGAGATGAAAGATCCTGGAGTTATCATTGATGACAAGCTCTCTTTTTTGCCACATTATCTAGGCACTCAGAAGACTAAAAAGGTCCAGGAAATCTTCAATGGCCACTCTACTAGGAAACATGTGTATCTTATCATTTGATACTACCTCCATTCAAAATCGGGGTTTAGCACTTCAATGCGCATAACTCACTGTACAAAATATAGTTTAAAGGCATCACCCCACGAATCTGAGGTGGTGCAGATTTCAGGTGGAGTATTCGTATACGGGATGGGAGACTACGGAGAGGGAGGTGGTTCCGTCCATTTCTTGCTAATTGCCGTAAAAAACGGCCCGGAAGATGCGGCGCCGCACGAGACTGGCGCGCTACAATCGAATCTCTTGTACAAAATGGTGCGCCAAAACGAATGAAGCTGTGTCTTCCGGGCCGTTTTTTACGGCAATTAGGAGGAAATGGACGGAATCACCCCCTCTCCGTAGTCTCCCATCCTGTATACGAATACTCCTCCTGAAATCTGCACCACCTCAGATTCGTGGGGTGATGCCTTTAAATGGCAGGTAGATAAAAAACTTTTTCTTGTATCCATCCATGAGATACTGCACTTATAAGCAATGTGGAGACACAGTGACTATTATGCTTTTAGACTAATCAGCAAAAGAACAGATGTGTTCATGGTAAATCTCTGCTGTGCTTTACGCGCTTTCAATGTTAAAAATACCCTATCGCGAGCACTTATTCTTTGTATTATCTAAACCTTCTGTTTTTATTCATCTTCTTTGTTTTAAATGTGTCTTAGGTCCATTTACTAATCAGAAACTAACCTTTGAGACTAACCTCTCGCAGTTTATTTCAATCTGAGTTAATCTAACGTGCTTAGTGCAGTCAGTAAGAGCTCAATTTTCACGGCCGATGATTGGAAATCCCATTAGTGCCAACTAAGCCTCACTTTTCTAGCCGATCCTTGGTCGATGAACTGGTACCAGACTTATCTGGCGGGATAAAAACACTAACCAAGACAGTGTGTGGAAACCCAACACTGTCTTGATGCATCTGCTGGCTTCACAATGTATAAAACCTCAACGATTCCGAATTGCAGTCGAACAACTTGGAGCATCCTAAGCGGATTGATACGCCAGCGACTTTATAGCTTATTCTTATACTATGTGCACGATACAGTCAGTGCAATTCAGAAACTAAGCTATCCGAGTGTCGTCCAAGAGGACGGAAAGTGAAGTCATGTTAGCTCTTAAGAGTACAAAGAAAGTTTCTTTCCGTTAAGAAGTTTGAAAACTCTAAGCAATGTCGTGAATAATACATCATCTACACAGGTTCTTCACAGGAATCTGGTAAGTTGTTTTGAGTGTGAAACCTTAATCTGGCTTTAAATGCGCGAAAAGATCGATCTTTTTCGCGCATTTAAAGCCAGAATATCACGAAAACGACGATGTGGAAATCCATCACGAAAGGTACAGGCTCAGTTCACGTGTCTGAGCAACACCACGCTCAATTCCTCCCAGTAGTCCAGAAAAAAGTTTCAGAAGCAGCCTCAGTTGCACAGATATCCTTAAAGATGCAGCTTGTTACACGATAGAATTCAAGCAAGTCCCTCGTCATTCAACTTTCGCGAACCAACTAATATAACTGAGAAACTCCTCACTTGCATTGCATAGTTGGTTTGCGGAAGTTGGATGACAGTCGCATACACGTTGTGAATAGCCAGCTTTCTGCTAGTTGCATGAGACACTGCTGCTACTAGTGCCAGTCTTGGATTATTAATGGGAATTGACCGTGATAAGCTTCTATTCGTGAGCTACATCGCTACCCTATCTATTCCTGATGACAACCCAACTTCGTCAATTTTGTGGCCGCTGCTTTTAAGAATAATGTCTCAGAGATCTAATAAAGTCGTCAGAACAATTCTCCTACAACGGCATGTTGCGAGTAAAAGTTACCCATACTATTCCCTTAACGGAATCCAGCTGCTAATACTTTTTGTCACTACTAAAATTATTTTGGAAATCTTCTCCGTAAGTTTCACTCCCTTTCGCCGTGTTTCTAATGTCATTTTACTTGTTAACTACAACTTCCAAAACTTTTTCAAAACAGTATTTCACTGAAAAAAGTTGCTGACATCATTCATTCAAGAAGAATGCGAAACTTGAAAAAGTCCGAATCATACTGGATCTTTCAGTGTGAGTGCAGCTGATTCACTGAACATGAAAAAGGCGCGAGAGGTTCCAAAAGAACCCTCAGGAGATGCTACATGTAGGAGACTTAATGTGGTGAGTAGCAAGATCCGCACCGATTGCAACTCCCTAAACAACACATCGTTTAGACGCATTACGTGCTTCAGAAAGCCAAAAAATTATGAATTGCAGTATCTTCAATTTTGCAGTCCCATTTCTCACGTGCGTAATCGGACCATCTTCTTGATATATGGAAGAGTCATGTAGTTCCATGTAACCGTCAATTGTCTGTTCACCTGCTGAACAAACTATTTTGAGTGAACATGCATATCAATTTTCAAATGCCCAAGGATGAACTCACTTCTGGGACGAGCACACAACTCCCAAACACTTTTTCGATCGTTCCTCTCTAGAAAGTAAGTGTACATAACTCCTTTTCCCTAAACAGACAAAAATCTAGGTCATGTCCCTGTGACGAGATAAAAGCGACGGGAACAAAACTCAATCGATATGAAAAATTAACAGAATCAGTACAACTCGTGCTTCGTTCGGTTTCGAACAAGAACCATCCCTGTAGTAAACGGCAAATCTATTATTACCTAGGGCGCAGAATTGTCTATTAGTTCGTCCGACGCAAATTAGCACGGACACTCAGAAATCATGAGCACCGTAGACCTTTTTACTTCAACACTCACTTCGAATCTAACAAGTAACCCTCCAAGGTTGCGAACAGCCACCATCTTACACTGGCTGGATTTGGAGTTAGAGAGTGCGATTAAATTTGGGAGACAGCATTAGAACCTGGAGACAGAGCAACATGTTCAACAATGCTGCAGTAAGCGATGACGAGGGGTACGGCATGGAAGAAGTGAAGTGATGATCGGGTTTCTCTTTTTGTGTCGCATCGAAATGGACGGTCACCCCTAGGGATAATCGACGATGGCGGGGCAGGAATAGGCGTAGCTGTAAAGGATATCTTTCGGTAACAATCAATTTCATAATTTTTAACCCTTTCAGTGCAAGTTAACAGTTGGTTCTTGGTGAGTGTAGCATTCTTGAACACATCCAAGCTCATCTTTTTCGATTTTCAGCTAGAGTTCGCAAGAATCTTCCCATTCGTCGCTATTCCATCAGTGGCGGAATTTTATGTCTCGACTGAACTGCCTGTCAACGCCAAGTGTTCCTGCGCCAAGTGTTCCTCCACGACCAGGGGGCCTTTTCCAATTTGGATTTGGAAGCATCTCCAGGGCAACTTGAACCAGATGACCCTTTCCTTTCATCAGCATTACCGCAGTAGCTAGTGTAATTTTCGATACTAATGTGAGCGCGATCCCTGATGCATGTTTCTTGCAATGCAGCAGTTGATGCATGCAAATATCGCAGAAGTCTGGATAGAGCGGCTTGTTGGAGTTCGCTTGACAGCGACCGGCAGTTCAGTGTACCGAGACGGATGTTTGTCGCCAAATATTCCATGTTTCCCTCGGGTATTCGACCTTTCAGAGTATGGACTCAGGGACGGTGCTGGACGAAAGCACCTTCTTGCAATGTATGGGAAGCTTTTGCCATATAACAGTGCGGGTTGTATAGCTCGTACGTTCCCAATGCATAAACTCAAGTGCTCAATTGCTTTAGTAAAAGCAGGGCCACCACTTGCAGATAACAGTCAAACTTGTATACGCGGCCCCAATACCTTTAATACTGACCTCTATTATTAATTTGTTATTCGAACGGGAGAATGCTGAATTTTTTTTTTCTACATACACTGATCATAGTTTTCAATAATGTCAAGAAAAACACTTTGGAGGATCATTAACGGACTTTTGCAATTTGATATTTAAGTGTTTTTAATCACGCATTGCTTCCTCACATTAACATTTTTGTTTGAAAAAACACTGTTAACAAGAGGTGAGGCCGGCGAAGTGACAGGCGCCGACGCAAGATGCCTATGAAGTGGAATTTGAGCACGGAGACTGGTTGAAGATTGAAATGTTTCACGTACTGTTGTGCTATTTTATAGCAATTCAATAACATTAGTGAACAACTCTCATATTTACACATCTGTCGCAGAGATGTTATTTTATTCGGTAGAGCATGACTTGCCATGCTTTTGGTTGTTTCTAACAATTTTCAGTGAATTCCAGAACAAATTGTAATTCGGTTTTTTTTTCAAACACCAGTTTATCACAGAAAACATTTGAATAGATGATATGCAATGTTTCGCGAAAATTAAAATTGTAAAGAATGATTAGAAATCTAATTTGATAGCGTATCATGTGATTCCATTGCCAAGAAACTGGCTACGGAAGTATTGTTTCAAGCTAATTGGGTCGCGGAATAGGTGGTGAGCGTTTTTTTAATGTGACAAATGTACTCGCATCCATACAAATGCACACGCATCACAATCATACATTAATAGAAAAAATTAATAATATTAAAAAATCACAATACTGCTGTCTTATAGAATGAGATATTCTTTTCGATGATGTACAGTACTTCGAAAACACTTTCTACATCCGTGTGTTTTTCACACTGCAAAAAAACTCGATTTATTCCTCAATCCAGTCAAATAAATCCAATAGAATGTCAGGGGTGCCTCCAAGCCTGCTACATCAACTGCAGTTTACATGAGAGAAAACTGCACGAAGCCTTCGCTCTTGCACATTTCACGCCATACGGTGGTTTAAAATTTGGAAAATTCATGTTCAAAAATGTTCATTTCGGAAAGTAGGAGGTTTAGAGTTCGAAAACATAGATTGCTGTCCCAGAACCCCACAAATTTGCCAAGGCTAACACCGCAGAGTTGAACATCTCACGTTGTTGGAGTACTTATGCTAGCAGTTGCATTTGGGTAATGGGAGCATCTGCAAGATGATAGAGCAAAGACGTTCCGGTAGCGAATTAAAAGCACAGTATCACGATTTTGATGTGGTGCGGAACCCACTGCGAAAACATGGAGTTTGAGTAGGGATTGCGGAACCCAGCGCAGCCCCGCTCTTCTTTCCCCTATCATCACTTAAAAAGGCGTCTTTCATTCCGCTATTTACGACGGTTAGGAAAAGATGAGAGGAACCTATCTGTTTCTGCTGTGGTCAAAAGCGTGATACGCTGCCTTTGAAAGAGTGGCTTCAAAGAGAAGATAGCAGCTCGCTGAGCAAAAATGGAGTACGAATAAATGTCTCGCTTACGAGAGCTAGGAACGAGGATGGCGCTCTTTAATAACTGTTTGGTGAAAATCGCCGTTGTTATCGAAGCGGTGTAACTTCATTTCTACTCATACCATCTCCAATTCGACCTCTCAAACTAGTTCAACGGTTCACCACATCAACGGCGGCTTCTTTCTTGATAAGGAGACCTGCTGACGTACCAATGTTGCGGGAGACGTAAGACGTGACATATTGAAGAAGACTACAGATTTGTTTCGGTGGACAAAGAGCAACCTTGACTATGTCAACCACTTGCGAACAACAAATTTACGAAAAGGGCAATTGTGCCAAATCACTTTTTACAGTGGAAAAGTGAGCCTGCTCTGGCTAGATGTAACGATCACATTTTATCACGCGTAGGTCCGTTAATATCACGGCATCGCGACTATCTAGTTTTTGATGTAGCATCTTAGGGAATGATAACTTGTCCTGGATGAAGCATTTGAGAGGATATATTACAATCCGCCGGGACCCTCTCTACCGTTTTCCATCGTAGCTTAGACATCCCAGACGACAGTTCTGAGACTTTACTCCATTAATGAGAAGAAGGACTAATGGTTTTTCCTGCATTCGACTGCCGCTCATCACGACTGCCAAAACCAGTTCACAAGTTGAAAGTCAAGAAATTTTTGATGCAACACGCTTTACACAGCGAAGCTTAGCTAAAATGAGGAAAGAGAGAAAAATAGATAGATAATATGGCTTCCGCTGAACGGGCAAGCAAGAGCGTCTCTGTCATCCTCTCTAGACTATAGGACATTCGAAAATTTTCTGGAGTCACGTTGACACATGTAAGGTGAATTAAAGGCAGTATACTACGAATCTGGGGTGGTACGGATTTTTTCAGGTGGAGTATCCGTATGCGGGGCGGTAGATTATGGAGACCGGGGTGGTTCCGCTCATCTATATCTGAATCGCTGCAAGCAGTTGGCCTCTGCATGCTGTTTTGTACGATGCCTTCTATTGCAGCGCGCCATCCTTGCACGCGAAGCGTCTCTTACTACCTATCGGGGCAATCCGAATTGGTTTCCGACGAATCGTAGGGCGGAGGCGGCGCAAAGAAGGGGAAGCGTTGCGAGAGATGACGTCGTACAAAAGGTGATATTCTGGAGGAGGCTGTTTGCAGTGATGCAGGGAGAGATTAGCGGAACTACCCCCGTCTCCATAATCTGCGACCCCGTATACGGATACTCCACCTGAAATCCGCACCGCCTCAGATTCGTGGTATACTACGTTTAAAAAAGGTGAAATTGTCAGAAAGAGTAGCTACCAGAGAAGCTCTGCGAGCGGAAGTAGGAGCCTTAGTTACCCTCTAACGTACGAAATCTTCCCGGCACTAAACTGAGGAGCTCTTTCTACATGTGGTCTCATTTAACACACAACCATCACCGAAACCGATGCCTGCAAGTACACAAAACCAAGAAAATAAAAGGGCTCAGGCAATCTTGAAGCACAATTGAAAGCAGATGGATTAAGAGCAAAAAGTTGGAGAATTGTTAAAATTGGGACCTGCAGGCGTGAACCGAGTTCAATCATCTTGTTACTCTTTGCGAGCTCATTCGTATGATGAAAAAAATCAATATTTAACGGTGATTTCCAACACACGTTCGAGAACTCCAAACGATTCTGAAGCGCATTTCAAAAGTGGTTTATTAACCCCATGCACTTCATCCTTGATCCTTTATTATGTGACGACAGGGTTGATTGAGGCTAGATCCTAATAAGCAAGTTCCTAGAAGTAGCACTGTCAGGTATTTTGCATGTGAATACTTTCTGGTGCGGTAGTGCTACAAGCTTATCTTTTGTGTCAAATTGATGTTTTCTTTCAATCGAAATTCAAACGGCTCAAATCAAAAGAAATACAGCGATATACAATATATGTACGTTGACATTACAGCGCGTTCTTGAAAATTGTCTCACCTTAATGTCTGTTAATCCTCGATCGATGAAGACAAAGTTCTGGTTTGTGCGCAACGCATTGCTTTTTGCTGGCTCAGAAACATGAATTTTGACAGGAATACCACACGACTCCATTTTGTTTGCAACATTGACAGAGTCTCCGAATAAGCAATATCTTAAAATTCCTTTGTTGCATGTCCGACTGAAAGAAACAAGATAAACAGTAGCACCTTGGCATTTTCATCCCGACTACTCCAGCCACCACTGGTCCAGCATGAACCCCCACTCGAATTTTGATAGGTTTATGGGTTATAGGCGAGAGTACAAGCTTTGATTCCATTAACATCCCTGCAATAAGATCGAAATCTCTGATTTCTGAAATTTAAACCCAGGATACAGTTTACAGGAATCGGATGAATAACCTATTGAAACGTTGAGCACTCTCTCGGAGTGATTGTCGCATGGATCAGGCACACCTCCAACAACCATATAAGCGTCACCTATCGTTTCCACTTTGTATACATCATGCTGAATATAAATTGTTTACAGTAGCAGGAAACGGAAAGTATGTAAAACATTCTAACTAAATGTTTTTCAATCTTTTGTGGGGACATAAGACATAGCAGTTAGTCGGATTACGAAAACGAACAATTCTCAGAATCAAAACCAACGCTAGTTTTTTGCCGCAGAATTTTCTCCTACATTGCCCTTCTTCCACACTTGCTATGTTAATAACATTGACACTATGTTAATAGGCTTTGCGAAATCTGATGTGGTGAAGGAATCCGCGGGAAAATCTAGAGTTAGGTTGTAGATTGCTGGATTAGAAGAGGTTATGCCCATCTCTCTTTGATCGTCGTAGGAAACGGCATGGAAGACGATGCTTTTTAGACGATTTCAGTTGCAACGCGCCGCATCCAAGTGCGATCGGCCGAAGATCAGTGATGCATTCTCACCAGCCTATTCAAATTCAAAAACCAATGAGTAGACTGCTAAAGGGATCGTAACGTTTGCATAGAGGAGCGTTCTAACGTACCTCGTAATAATCGAAGCGAATCCCATGCCGTTTCTTACGACGATCAGAGGCAGATGAGTTGAACCATCCCTGATCTTGCAATTTATTGGGTTGGGGAATAAGTTCGTAACGTTCTTATCAAGGACATTCATTCAATCAAAAATCATTAATATTAACAATAAATTAATCGATTATGTATTCGCTGTTGTTGTTTACGACCTCCTCGCACCTTCCGACCAATTTGTTGATGCCGTTCCGCCAAAAATTGTCCGGTCTGGTATCAAAGAAGTCGTTGAGCCAGTTTTCAAGGTCCTCTTCATTGTCGAAGGTAACGCCCCTCATATGGTTCGACAGGGAGCGGAAAAGATGGTAATCCGTCGGTGCAAGGTCCGGAGAATACGGCGGATGCTGAAGGACCTCCCATTCGAGCTCTTGGAATGCAGCTTTGACGACTTGTGCAACATGGGGCCTGGCGTTGTAGTGAAGGAGTATGGTTTGGCCTTGTCGGTGGGGTCTTTTCAATCGCATAGCCTTTTTCACGCGGTGTAGCTGGTCTATGTAGAGCTCCTTAGTGACCGTGACATTCCGTTCTCCTTCAAAAGTGCGGTTAGGCGTTCTTCGTCAAGGTCAGAAGGTCTTCCGCAACGAGCCGAGTCGTCGACGTTAAAATCGCCATTTTTGAAGTTTGCAAACCATTTCCGTGCTGTAGACTTGCCTATGGCACCTTCTCCGTGTACTTTGCAAATGTCCCGGGCTGCTTCAGCAGCTTTTTGGCCTCGATGAAAAGCGAAGAAGAGCAGGTGTCGAAAATGCTGATTTCTACCTCCCGGATACTCCATTTCTAAGCCTGAAAAGTAATTAAAAATTAAATTACTCAAGAAGACAATTAACACAGTTTTGTAGAGCAGAAAGAGCTCTATCGAATGAATATTACAAACTTTGTCAAACAGCAAAAAAATCGGTGTAAAACAAAGAAAATATAAACACGCTACGAACTTAGTCCCCAACCTAATACAACCCCATCTCTAGCTTTTCAAGCGAATACCCTCACCATGTCAGATTTGTGGTATCCTGCCTCTAAAAGCATCACCCCAAGAATCTGAGGTGGTATGGATTTCCGATCGCCAAAGACTATACGGGGTCGCGGATTGCTCGTTAACTCGTTGTAGAAAACAGCGTCCCGGAACGCTCAAAGTTGGAGCGCGCCACCCTTGTGCACGCCCTGCATCTTCCGGCCGTTTTTTACGGTGATTAGGAAGAAATGAGCGGGATCCCACCCGTTTCTGCAATCTACGACCCCGCATAGTGTTTGGCCATCGGAAATCCATACAACCCCAGATTAGTGGGACGATGCCTTTAAACCTCAAACAATTCCGACGAAGTCAGCGAGCTGGCGCAACCCAAGCAAACTGGTTAACGCTGGACACTCTATCCCTTGTTCTTCATCTCTCATGTTTGACTTGAAACCATATAGGTAAGATTTTTGAACATCTGAAGAACTTCCCGCCAGCCCTCATCAATACACTAGCAAGGCTTTTTACACGTTGTCTGTCCGAATGCAGTGTCTCCCACCATTTGAAACCAGCAATACTGTGTTGTTGCATAGAGGATTACTTCCTCACTTAATGGCATTGGTAACTATCGTCCAATCTACCTACATTCTGTGATCTAGCATTCGGCGGACATTGAGGGCATACAAGGTATATCTGACGTAGTCTCGAGCGAAAAACGATCGTTTAGCCACTTCTGGAATAGTGGGCAATTTCCAAAGCTATATCCACGCATCTTCCAAAATCATCGTGGGAGATCTCAGAAGCTTGTTGGTTTCTCCCTAAATTGTGATTTTCTCTCCTGAGTAGAAAACCACTTGTTAGAGTTCTTTGGGATTGGGTTTCTTTGCAACGTTATATGCTGTCGACTTTGCCTATCCGAAGAACTTGACAATTTCGGCGGGTATTCTCCTGGTAGGGCGGGTGTAGCGCAGTTGATTAGAGGTCCCGTAACCTGCACGATCGACCTTAGTTTCGAATTCGCGCTAGTCTTCACCAAGCCTTTCATCCTTCCAGGATCGATAAATTGGTACAAGACTTGTCTCGGAGGATAAAAGCACTGATTTGACACATCCGCTAGCCCCCGCAAGGCATTGTATAGGCCAGTTACATGTTCGATAACCAGAAAAGATTTTGAAGTGAACGTGGTGGCGCATCCCACGCGACTTGACTAACGCAGGAAACTTTATCCTTTTTTCCTTTATTCTTCTGGTACAAACCTTTTTATAGTCATCATCCTTCTATCTTGGTCCATGCTTGGCTTGATGAGCTCGCTCATTTTTAAGTTAAGAAAGTCTTGCTGATGCATTTAGTTAACTTTAGCGCCAACTCAGAGCCGCCAATTTGAATATAGCTGGGACTTCAAATACAGTTTTGTCCGGGTTCTGATGGCACACGTTGTGGACAGAGTTCAGTGGTGATGCCCTCTCGTTTCGGTCAATTGAAAAAGTCGTATTCCATCTTCTTGCTTATTTATTCCTGCATCATCAGATCTTTAATGATCGCTTCCAATGCCATATGCGTATTCGTTTTCCGTTTCGGCGGCATAGATGAAAAGGCAGTATCATCCTTACTGGTGTTGATGTTTATTTCCCATTTTATACGTATCAAGCGCTCCTCCGTAGACAGAGGACTTTATCGTACTACTGCACGAAGCAATTAATTTAAAATGCGTGAACAGATGCTGACCTATAGTTCCGCAAAGGAAGTACATAACGTGGTAAGTTCTCCACAACACCATCATGAAGCACTCAAATATGGACTCCTACGACAAACGTAACATATCTACGGAATTCGACTATTTGCCAAAACGTAACATATCTACGGAATTCGACCATTTGCCAATGCTTGGTAAAGTAGACGACTGCGCTGAAATTGTGGCGATATATTATATTAAGCGTTCGAGTTGCGATATGCTATAAATTGACAGCAGAAGCTGAAACTATGTGTGTCCAACAGAAGATTGAAATGCATATTTTGGATCTCTGTTAGAAATCTGAGCATTAACAAGAAAAACGAGCGCTCAGCGATTATCTGTAACATCTTGTGCTTCGTGTCGTTATTTATATGTACTTTGGATCACGTTGAACTTTCAATTCAACAACCATATATATGTATATATATATACAATATATATATATATATATATGTCAGCGGGTTACATATACATATATATATATATATATATATATATATATATATATATATATATATGGGGCGGGTGTGGCGCAGTCGGTTAGAGGTCCGTTGTAGCCACACGGTCGAGGGTTCGAAACCGCCCTAGCGCAAACCAAGCCTTTCATCCCTCCGGGGTTGATGAATTGGTACCAGACTTCTCTGGGAGGATAAAAACACTGACTTGATCATCGGCTGGCCCCCGCAAGTCATTGTAAAGGCTAATACGCGTTCCAAAACCTCAACGATTATGAATTCCAGTAAAACGCGTTTGCGCATCCCGAGTGGATTGATACGCCAGCGACTTTATCCTTTATATATATATATCCTTTATATATATATATATATATATATATATATATATATATATATATATATATATATATATATATGACTTACTTAATCGGTGGGCTGATGTCATCGCCTGACGCATTACCTGCATCTTCGCGTTCGTGTGCCGCCCTTGAACACAGCTCTGACCAACCTTCTCGATCTTCTGCGAGAGCTTGCACAGAATCAATCCATTCGTCGCTATTCCATATTCTTCGAAACCTTACGTCTCGCCTGAACTGCCTATTCGACGCCGAGTGTCCTGTCCAAAACTTCCGGTCTCCTTAATATATGACCAAAGAAGCGAAGACGATTTATTTTAGCCACTTTCAATGGCGGTGCAAAATGTTGGTATCTTCCGCCTGTCATCCGCCGGTATACCATCAATTTCTGCGTAAAGATGTTCATTGTGGCATACCCTAGGCCAAAAGTAGCCAAGTAGCCGTCTAAACAGCTTTCGTTCCGTGCAATCAAGCCTCTCCATAACCGTTGATGGTGCTGCCCAAGTCTCCGATCCGTACATCATGATGGGACGAATTGCGGTTAGGTTGACTCGCAGCTTGACTTCGTTGGTGATGGGTGTCGACCACAAGCATTTCATTAAGGAGTTAAATGCTGGAGTGGCCTTAGCGCATCTTTGCTGAACATCTCTCGCGTAGCTGCCGTTGTTCTTCAGTGTACAACCCAGGTGACAGAACTCATCGACAAGTTCTATCGGTTGTCCGTCCACCCTGATTCCCGTTCGAGGTCTCGAAGAGATTTACATCTGCTTGCATTTATCAGGGCGTAGACGTAGTCTATAGGCTGCAGCCAGCTTCGATACAAGGTTAACAACATGTTAAAGTTTCGTACTGCTTTCCGCGAATATAACAACATCGTCGGCGTACTCGAGGTCAGTCAAGGGGCACCCTGATGGTGCTAAGACAATGTCGGCAGGACACTGGTCGACTGTTCTTCGCATAATGTCGTCGATTGCGAAATTGAACAGGAAAGGTCCTGCCACTGCACCTTGTCTTACTCCAGTTACCACTTCAAACGGTGTTGTACATCCGGCTGGTGTTCGAAGTGCAGCAGTTGTTCGTTGATTATTGTCATCAAGCAAGCGAACGAACTTTCCTGATACTCCATCGGCGCAGAGAAGACGGCCTCGGTGAGGCGAGTCGAACGCGGCTTCAAAGTCCTGAAACGCTAATTGCATTGACTTGGAATACCGCTGCCAGATCTCGATTATCCTCCTGAACACCTGGTCAACCGTAAATCGGGCAGGACAAAAGCCAGCTTGCTCGTCGCGCGTTGTTTCTTCGCGATGTTTAATGAGTAGGTCCAGGATAAAGAGCTCCAATACCTTAAGGCCGTGACGGATAACTTCTTGTGGAGGGGAATTATGATAGCGTGTCTCCACGAGTCAGGTATCCTTTCGTGAATCCACATTGAGAGAATGATCCTTGTCATCTCACGAATACTAGACGGAGGAAGATATTTTAGCATTTCTGCGCTAATCCCGTCCTCTCCACCGGATTTTCTATCCTTCATTTTTTGAATACAGACTAGAACCTCCGACTCGGTCGGTGGCTCCTCGTTAACCACGTATGTCGGTCTACGAACGTGCTCGAGTTCAGGAGCTGACGGTGCTAGCCGGTTCAGCAAGGTCTTGAAATGTTCCTTCCAAATTGGAAGGGTTGCTTCACCGACAGCTACTCCATTGGCAGTGTTGAGGACAGGAGAAAATCTTTTCATTTTGCCGCTATACTGTTTTAGTAGAGCGTAGGCTTTCCGCGTGTTCCTGTCCTCCCACTCCTTCTCAAACTCAATCGCTCTTGACGTCCACTCGTTATCGCGGTCTTGTTGCAGCTAACGACGCAGCTTCCTTCTAAGACTTTCCCTGGTTGAAGTCACCAGCGCTGCGCGCGACACATACGGAATTGTATGTGGATTTTGTTTCTGCAGGTGCAAAGGCAAACTTCTTCCGCGGCAATAAAACCGGGAGCGTTTCCCTTGCAGCGTCCTGGATGCACTTTGTGGAAGAATCTGCATCGCTAAGCTTCTTCCTGGTCCATACTCCAACATGAATAGACACACGTTGGCGGAATTTTCTTCTGCATTCATCGTCTTTCAGACCTGCCATGTCGATTTTCGGTTGAAGAGGAACTCCTCTGTTTCTCTTGTGGAACCGTATCTTGAAGCTGAGAAGAACTGGACGGTGGCCAGAGTCGAACGCGACGTCCCAAACAGCTCTAGATTTTCATATATCTGACTGAGAAATGTTTCTCGCCAGAACGTAATTGAGTTGAGGCTTAAGAGTCCTCATCTTCCGCTACTTGCGCTACTCTTCAGGCGTTAAAAGGGTTGGCCCCTGCCACGTGAGTTGATGGCGTCGATGATTCCTCTTAAACGTGTAAGCGATGATGAGGCCCATGTGAAGGATGATACCATTTTCCTAGCACATCGGATTGCTGCTCGAGTCCCATCTTCGCATTTGCTTCGATTCCGACAATGACCAGCTGCAGGCTTAGTATTTTAGACATCAACGCATTGAGTTCATCATAGAAGGCGTTCTTACTGTTGTCCTCAGCGGTTCCCGTAGGTGCGTGAGCACTTACGATCCAGAGTTTACGTCCTCCGCGATCCCGCAGTCGTAGAAAGGTGCATCTAGACGACGTTGAGCCAAATTCCTCCACTAAGTTCTTGTAATCGTTCCTCACAGCTATCGCGCAGCCACCTACTTTGTTCTCATCAGCATCGCCGCAGTATATGGTATAATTTTCGATGCCGATGACGGGCCGATCTCTCATGCGTGTTTCCTGCAGTGCAGCGAAAGAGACACAGAGATATCGCAGAAGTCTGGATAGAGCGGCCTACCTTTTCACCATTGTCTAAAACTATGTAACCATGTATGTTGGTTTGATGAGGCAAGTTAGCTTCTCGCTTACGTTAGTGAGGATTAATAAACTTTTATGTATACTGTATATGAATGTTTACTTCCAAATTTACAAAAGATTGTAAGTGATTACAGATTACATTTCTTCGATTATAGAGACAGGTTGGAAGTTTTATTTTAAATTTTATTATCCAAACTATCGTTAACTAAACATTTTTTATACACAAGAGAAGCAGGAAAATGTGGAAAAAGTGCAAGAGATTGGAATATTTATTCCTGCATTCATCCATCTAACCATTATATATTTCCTAGACATTACTTTTCCTGACGATTTTATTCCAGATTTCACTGATGTCACCTACTTAGAAGTAATAATTATGGATTCGGTTCCGAACAAATAAATTTCAAAAGAAATGAGGTTACAAAGAAATATGACAATGTCAAAAAACTCAATTTGAACATGGCAAGAAAAGAAGGATCGAATGGGGAAGTTTTCTAAACAACTAATCTTAGCATCACTTGAACAGAAAGGTCTAAAACTGATCGCATCCATAAAATCAACTATGGATAAATGAGGAAGCGAACGGCATGTTTAGTATTGGGCAACGCTCACCATTCTTCCATAAGAACTCTTTTATCTTTTTTTTTTAACGCTCTGCAAAAAGTTGGTTTGCTCGTCTGCTAATTTTTCCTATCGTTCATGTCTACTACTCCGTTCCATGTGCTTTCTTTCTTGTTTTCTTTTCGATATCACAGAGCTATCACTTCATTTATTTTATTACTGTTATATTTTAAAACTGCTCAGATTATTGTACGTAGCGGAAACCTTCGTATTCTTCCTTTGGGCCTGTTAAATTGAGTTTCTGAACGTTATCACACAATACCATAATCATCATGTTATACAATAACGCGCTAAGTCCGTGTGTGTGCCTGTGTGTCACGAAAATACCCCATAATGATGCAGAACTCTGCACAGGTGATGTGCCGAACCATAGCCATGCAACTGATAGGCGAACACTTACCAATGACCCACTGCTCCGAGTTATGCGTTCATGTATATTGACCTTGATAAGGCAAGTTTGTTTCTGTCATATAATAGTGAGGGTAAATAAACTTTTATGTGAATGTATACTTCCAAATTTGCAAACTATTATGCCATATAATAACGTGCCTATTCTGGTACGTGTGTGCATCTGTATATGTGTGTGTGTCTCAGTCAAGAAATTCCAGAAAGAGAGGGAGGCGGATACCATGGCGTCCGTTTGATGCGCTAGAGCTCCAACGTAGTAAAATTGGGTGAGGCGGGTCACACGGCATTGATTTCGTGCCCCGGAGTCAGACAGGTATAAAATAAAGTGGCGGGTTCCACCGCGTCGGATTGGTGCGAGGGAGCCCCAACGCGGTAGAATGTGTTTCTATGGTTCCTTGGCGTATCTATTTCCCAGCATGTCTCCCTGATGCTGTTAACATCCCTTCTTCTGAAAGAGGAAACACACGTACGAACGACTGTTTAAATACAGTACATAGTAGCCAACAGTTTACGCGATCTGACGTAGAACATTATTTTTATCACTACGATAGTGACAGTCACGTCATTTCATGTTAGCACATCATTCTGTGCTAATAGTTGAGAACGGAGGGAACTAATAGTTCGAATAATGTTTCCAAATTGTGGAAGTTTGAAAGAAACATAGATGTGAAATCAAGTTTGATTGTTTTTCAAGTATAGCACCGGTGCGTTTAGAAAAAAAAACTACAAAATCTTTTATCTATTCTTACATTTTCGGATAAAAAAAAATTGAAGAAAGCGCTGATAGAAAAAATTCTAATCCTACGAAAATGTCGCACTGTTATTTCTTTAAAAAAAAAAAGCCTGAAGTCAATCTTTAGCCGGACGTTCAGTTTGGTATGGTTATATAAGAGAAGGTCGATAGTTCGAAACCGCCCTAGTGCCAACAGTTGAGTACATTTTCTTGTGAGCTCTCGAGTTCTAGCTTCTGTTCTTGCTATGAGATCAAAGAGCATCGTATTTTTCTTAAAAGACTCTATAAAAAAATCTGACCCCAGGATCGGCGCTCTTCCTGTAGTGAGTTTGATGATGACTTTGATGGGCTCAATTTCTTGAACATCTACGGGAAGAAAATTGTTCATCTTCGATCTCACTCATGGTGTAAGTTTGGAAGGTTAAAGGGATTAGACAGAAAAACTTATTGTAGAAGAGCTTGATTTACTTGCAAATGACGAAGTCACAAAAGTGAGCTGCAAAAAGAAATGCACGGATGTGAGGTACAGTCTCCAATATTTCATCAATATAATAAAAACTTACTAAACCAATGAGTCTGTCGAATCTCAGATATAGGTCGTTGAGCAGTGTGACCACATCGTATGGGGTGCATTTGGCGCATATGTTGGTAAATGTCACAATATCCGTAAAAAGCAGCGTGCAATCCGCGAAATCACCTTCACCAAACATGTGATGTTTGCATTGGAATAGAGAAATGAAGGGAAAATGCTCACTCGCTTCCACCATTTTTCCTTGTCGAAGAGCATCCGCAATAGATGCTGGCATCAGTTCACAAAGAAGTTCATCCGTTTTCTGCTTTTCGATTTCGAGTTCGCTTGCCATCTTTTTCAAACTCTTCGTAGTTTCCTCTAGCTTTCGACTAAATTACTCACCATGCATCTTTTCAATAAACCAAATCTTTGGAACATTATCACCTACTTCAGCTCGACTTGGCTCATCCTACTCTGATTTAGCATAATAAGATCCCTCGTTCCATCGTGCCGTTGCATATCACTAATATGCAGGTTCCGTTGAATCAGTTCCCGTACTGTTGTAACATTAACAGAAGAAACGTAAAGAATATAGCTGCCACCACAAATGATGACCATAGAACCTGGTAAAAGGAAGTTTCCCGAAATGAATGGAAAATGTTTACTACGTTTCAACTTTGCTTCAAGCAACCTGTCTAAGAGAGTTCACCAACTATCGAGTTGTTGGGCATGTCGTTGTCGTCCTAGGACAATGCACTTTAAAAAGTGGATCTCTTAAATGTTTGAATTCTGGAAAGAATTGTTGCCGTATACTCGGTAGGATGGTTTCAAAATGTCAGCAAAGGATCATGTCAGAGTAACTGTTAGTTAATGGCGCTGAAGACCATATGAGGCGGAGATAGTTATGTATTAGGTTGAGGGCTGAGTCGTAAACATCCTTCATAATGAAAAATGCATATAAAAATAAAATATTTCCGACTCTACGAGACATTCTCGTTCTGAATCCTCCCATTTTTCATTGGTTCTTTTTTATTTCAGATCATTAAGCAAGCGTATCATGTTGACCTAACAGAGCATTTTCGGCACCTTCAATTTTTTACAGTTAATCGAGGTGATAGGGGCGCTGAAGCTGCTTTGGGGTTCTTATTGTGCATAGAGGCCATTGAATGAAGCATGAATTTGAAAAACCAACAAACAAGAAAAAATAAAAAAGACTCGACCGTTGTGATTGCTTTCAAAGTCAAAACTCTCAATTTTGAAGCGCGAACACAAACAGCGAGAGCAATTTCCAAATACAGCTCTATCTCCATTTGCCGACTAAACTCAACTTTGCGACCTTAACATTTTGATTAATTTGATTTTGATTAAAGGCATCACCGCACGAATTTAGGGGTGGCACGAATTTCAGGCGGGTCATGCCTAAATTGTGGGGAAGAGGGTGATTCCGTTCATCTCTCCGGGGTGGTAGTTAGGTACCCGCAGTCGCCGCGACAGCCGACCATTAAGGAAAACGACTGGCAACGGTGATCGTTAATTGCGCTGCGCAGCGTTTCCCTTATGCCCCGCCCACCACATCCTTCATCAACGACTCTCATTGTCTAATGAGGTGCGAAACATGCCTCGCAGGGGCACGATATCTCTGCTGTCGCCTCTGTATGGAGTATCGATCGTTTACGTATAAAGATATAACGAGCGACTGCACACGATATGCCAGAAGGAAGAAATAATTGCACGTTTATTTATGCAAAGCAAAAAAATCGAAATTTCAGAAACTATTGTAGTATCTTACGTGCACTAAGTACTCTGCATAAATACAAATCTGTCTATATCTTCTATATAAGTTGTTTTGGCATTCTTTGGCAGAAAGTGTTTATTGCTTTGGTGGATACGTCGGTACGGGACTCCCATTCTTCTTTGAAATTCTCCATTGCATCGTCAATTCAATCCCGGCGCTTTTCTGTCTTTTACAAATTTTCTACGTCTTTGCTTCATTTTTAGCATTTTCATTTTCTACGTTTTCTTCCACTTTCTACGTTGCTACGTTGGTGCCCTTTTGTTCTTTGAACCTTTGTAGAAGGCAAATCTCTCACGTGGTGATGGATGGTCACATTAGTGATCACAGGTAGCCTAAGATATGCCTGCTATGGCCTACCGACAGCCTCGTCTGCAGGCACTTATCCGGCTGCAGATAATCGGCTGTGGGTACCTAACGACACGCAACCCATCTCTTCCTGTAACAGTGTAAACGTACGACCCCAGAACGCTGTTTCATACGACGGCTTCTGTTGCAAGGCGCAATCTTTGCGCCCCTAGGTATGAGCAGGATCAAGCGTGTGATAAGATCTTCCCATCGGAGGTCGTAAAGAAAGGGGGTTGCAAGGGAAGGAGGTAGTGAGGGATTGTGCGGTAAGCAGTAGTGAGTGAAGGAAGACATGATAACCAGGACAAAACATTATATAGTATTAGATAATTACATACTTCCTAAAACATTACTAATAAATGATTTTAAAAAACTGCAAAATATCATATTTAGTTTCAAGTCAGGACAGTGAAGTTTGTGATAAAAATTTGGATGATACGGAATTTTTTGAAATCGACACCATTCAACAGATCTCTTCCTTCTGAAGAAACATACTTACATGATATTTGAAGAAATTTTTGATAAATCACAGAAAACTGAGCTATTTGTAAAACCGCTTGAAAAATTTTCATCTTTACAAGTTCAAAACTGAATGTAGTTGAGACATATTATAGAAAAAATCGGAGCGATTCGTAGGACATAGACTGCTCTCTATTGTATTGTGCCAAAGAAGCCGATCCTGATTTGTTAACGATTTACGAACTGCCGGAAATCACGGGTGTAAATCGGGTGTAAATAACCGAAGTTGTAACTTTAGCCGCAAAAAAAAACAACCAGAAAATCCAGAAAGATGAAAAGTTAGAAAATCAAGGAACAATCATTATCCTACAACAAATACATAGCTTTACTGCAGATTTCGTGAGAAAAGAATTTTTAAATTGCTAATGTCGATCAAACCTGGAGTTGAAACATGTTACTTTAGTCAGTTTTTTTAACCTCTTCAAAGTTATGATATTACAGCTTTGGGAGACATCCAATTGTTCGCAATAGCATGTAGATTACGAATATGTAACTATCATTTTACTTTTCGTCACCTTTACTAATGTGTAGCCGCAGGCAATTTTTCAAAAAGTACTTTGATGGTAAGTTCTAAGAGTTCTAGTTATATGCAATCTATAGAGCACGCCCTCACGAGTCGACTGACACCAAGATAGAGTGATAGAAGTCAAATTGAGGCGAGTTATGAAGAAAAAAAGGAAAATTTCGTTTTCAGGGGAAAAATTACCCCTCCTGCTGTACTGTTGCGACGGTGCATTGATTAGTTATTTTGAAAACAGAGAATAAGTACGGTCGAAAATGGCGGAACTCCGAGGTTTAGCCGCAAAGAACAGAAAATGTTGACGTGTTGAGCTAAAAAAGCAAAAAAGATGGAAATCCCACAACAAATAGCTTTCTTGTAGATTTTATAAGGATAAATCTTTGAGCTGCTGGTGTCTACCGCTTCAGAAGCCAAGACACTTTGGTCAAATTTTCAATATGTTCAAAGCTTTAGAACTGTAGCTGTGAGAGATATCAAAGCGTTTGCGATAATTTGTACATTACGCCAAATTTCAGAACATCCATAATTCCCAGATAACGATGAAGACCAAATTTAAAAGATGACGAAAAAGACGCAGATCAGCATCTTACTTGTTTTCTGTCGCTAGAATTACTAATTTAAATTTATAGTGGAGTAAGAACACCAATTTTGAGTTTAATTTATTCGTTTTCTATCGGAGATCAGAAGTATCGTTTAATATAATAAGCAAACTTGATGACGCAGAAATAAAAGGCAAGTAATCCACTTCATGGTAGTGCTTTGTGAACTCGGAGAAATTGAATTCCTTCCAACCCTTAGAGACTGTGGCTGAGAACGTACGTCCATTGCACATAGTAACTCACAGTTCCCAGATTTAAATCCTTACCGCGAAGGAGCGGCAAACCGCCGAAATTCTAGGAAAACAATGTGTTGCTTAATACAAGTTTCATGTCAGAATTTTTACTAATTTTTCTTTTACTCATTTCCTACAGGTTTTACTGTTTACATGTTGAGCTAATTGCGGAAAGCTATATTTCCTTTATTTCGCAAACGCTTTGATATCTTTCACAGCTACAGTTCTAAAGCTTTGAACATATTGAAAATTTGACCAAAGTGTCTTGGCTTCTGAAGCGGTAGACACCAGCAGCTCAAAGATTTATCCTTATAAAATCTACAAGAAAGCTATTTGTTGTGGGATTTCCATCTTTTTTGCTTTTTTAGCTCAACACGTCAACATTTTCTGTTCTTTGCGGCTAAACCTCGGAGTTCCGCCATTTTCGACCGTACTTATTCTCTGTTTTCAAAATAACTAATCAATGCACCGTCGCAACAGTACAGCAGGAGGGGTAATTTTTCCCCTGAAAACGAAATTTTCCTTTTTTCTTCATAACTCGCCTCAATTTGACTTCTATCACTCTATCTTGGTGTCAGTCGACTCGTGAGGGCGTGCTCTATAGATTGCATATAACTAGAACTCTTAGAACTTACCATCAAAGTACTTTTTGAAAAATTGCCTGCGGCTACACATTAGTAAAGGTGACGAAAAGTAAAATGATAGTTACATATTCGTAATCTACATGCTATTGCGAACAATTGGATGTCTCCCAAAGCTGTAATATCATAACTTTGAAGAGGTTAAAAAAACTGACTAAAGTAACATGTTTCAACTCCAGGTTTGATCGACATTAGCAATTTAAAAATTCTTTTCTCACGAAATCTGCAGTAAAGCTATGTATTTGTTGTAGGATAATGATTGTTCCTTGATTTTCTAACTTTTCATCTTTCTGGATTTTCTGGTTGTTTTTTTTTGCGGCTAAAGTTACAACTTCGGTTATTTACACCCGATTTACACCCGTGATTTCCGGCAGTTCGTAAATCGTTAACAAATCAGGATCGGCTTCTTTGGCACAATACAATAGAGAGCAGTCTATGTCCTACGAATCGCTCCGATTTTTTCTATAATATGTCTCAACTACATTCAGTTTTGAACTTGTAAAGATGAAAATTTTTCAAGCGGTTTTACAAATAGCTCAGTTTTCTGTGATTTATCAAAAATTTCTTCAAATATCATGTAAGTATGTTTCTTCAGAAGGAAGAGATCTGTTGAATGGTGTCGATTTCAAAAAATTCCGTATCATCCAAATTTTTATCACAAACTTTTTCAGCCTCTATGAAGGATCATTATCATCTAGGTGCTCCGACCCACCACACATTGAGCTTTGGCTGTGCTGCTACCGCGATGATTACTACACTTGAAAAGAATAAAATAACTACAGAGAAGAATGTTACACCTGCAGAGCGATATTCTTTAGAATTGTCGGTTTTATTGGTTTTTATTTTTACATCTTTTTTTAGAAGTGCTTTCAAGTTTCTAACTCTTTTGCAAAAATTTGACTCAGCCGAGTATCGAAGGTATGAAATAATGCCGAAGGGACTGTGCAAGAAGTATATGAAGAATTAGAAAAAACACACATTATAGTCCTGCAACTGCATCTACAGGATACTCTAAAGCAGCCCCTCGTATTTCCATGTCTTCTGTACTCCTCTCTCCATGTTTTCACACCGCTTTCAGAAATTGTTCACACACATGCACATAACTATTTGAATAATAGCTAACAGTTAGCAAGATCTGGTGCAAAATGTTTGTCTTCATCAGTATAGCGGTTATGAGCATACCATTATGTGTTGATTCGATCTACAAGAGAAGAGGAGGGTTTTAATTAATTTTTTTTCAAAGCGTAATACTGATCTACTTTAGAAGGAACATTGCAAATATGTAAGCAATGCGCAAGACTGATTTCATAACACAAATTTACTTCACAAAGAAATTACTGATAAATATTGTACTTTATTACATATATTATAGAAAGTTAACTTCGCATTCAACTCAATTCTACGCAGTTCTACGTGACTGCCCAAAACCCACTTTTTAGCAAGTTGCTAGTTTAGATATCTCACAGTTTTAGGTTAATGGGATAAAAGCAAACATTAGTTTTATGAAAGTACACTTTACCTTTGAGAAGAATAGGTTTCACTTCCTCGTTTTTTGAATGCACTATATCCCCAATTCCTTTCATTTTGAAAACGAATAAACTATTTTTGAATGCGAGAATAGACTCATAAGACAGAGGGACCTAAAACAACATCATTAAAGTTGGATGATTGTTTTCAATCCTTACGAAATAGAAGTGCTTTACGCACATTTGGAAGAGACTTATTGGAACTATATCAAGCTATACCTCAGGATGAACCAGCTCCAAAATGTCAGAAACTCTTGTCTCTTGACGGATGGCCATTGGATATGCGTTTCGGATGTAGTGTCCAAAATGTTCGATAAAAAGTTCCTTGTCGAAACAAATGTGATACGGGAAAGCCTGCGAGAAATCGTCTGAGCTTATGTCAAAGATACCCTGAAAAATTATGCTAATTGCACAATTCCTTTTGAAAAATTCTTGAATTGTATTCAGTGTATTGAGAATATATGTATCTGTATTGGGTTGAAGGATAAGTCATTAGCTCTTTTTTTTTTGAAAATAAGAAAAAAGAAACACATAGAATTATAAAATACTTTCGGAGAGTTATATGTATGCACAGGACAACTATTCTCTGATTTATTCTATTCCAACCGTCTCTCCTATGTACTTATCGCCACATTCTTTACAGGAAATTGGATAAACAACAGATAAACTCGTGCATTTACCTACTTGTGCATTTACCTTTTTTGTTATCCAGACATACTCTGCATAGTGCTAATATGGTCATAGAGGCGATTGCTTATAGGATCATATGTTGTTTATTTTCATTAAAGAAGGAGGCGAATACATAGGAGAGACGGCTAGACCACTATGCGCTCATTGAAGAAACACTCAGATGGCAAAGGAAAATCAAGTGACTCCACGACATTAAGTGTTTGAACATCAAAATGAAACCCATAAGTTCCCCAAAAATGTGATAGGGGTGGAGGACGATAGCTACACGAGTCGGTTAGATTAGGACTGCAAAAGTGTTTCAAAGGACTTCTCGATTCGGCAGTTACAGATTCACTTTGCTAATTGAGCGTTAATGTTAATGCCATGGGTTCATACTTACAACAGGCCGCATCTTCAGTCAATCTCAAGGGCATTAGTTGAGGTAATTTCTTTGTAGATTATGCAACAGTTCTTGCTTGATTTCCCTGTTTTCAAAGAAAGAAGAAAATTTAAATTTTCGCCCTAATACAGTCTTTCACCTCTTCATCGTTCACCCGCGATGTACGACTGCGAAGAGAAGATGTGACGAAACAATGAAGCTTTTTTTTTCTTCTAAAACGGTATATTGTGCGCAATAGTCTGGTTCGGCCGTTCCCTTGAGACAATGATGAGCTTGTTGTTAGTGTTAGCGATTAGTGCATTATCAGAAGCTTGCTGAACAATTGAAAGGCAAGCTACTTTTCGCACGTGGTCAATATACCACTATAAGTTCATTGAATAAATATGGTATTCTTTTTACCATTCACTACAAATAATTTAATTTGCCATGACACCGCAAATAATCAAGGATACAAACGGCCTACTGCATCGATGTCAAACTGCTCCGTCTTGCTCGAAATAGCCTTGGATGGGTTGGCGCTTCCTGTTTCAACTTGGCTGATAATGAATACCACATGTTCTGTTACAAATGCATCTAAACTATAGCAATTAAAAAAAACCCTGTTTAAAAAAAAATAATAACCTAGATGTTCTTGCTTTCTCTCCTGCACTTTCATAATGACTTCAGTGTCGTAGATTCGACGAGCGACTTCCCGTACCACACCTGATTAATAAGACCTTGAGGAAAGGAAATGTCGAAATAAAAACTGTCTGAACTGAACGGGACGATTATAACACTAAACCTCGTTTCCAATTTGATCGTTCTGGGGTATGCCTCTCTAAGTCTATCCTACAATCCCTCTTACTGAATCGAGTACGTGATTTTTTGTACAACACATACACTCCAACGAATTTAGCAATCTAACAACAAGATGAAATTGTCAGGTTTGGATAAGAGGATGCTACAGAATGGACTTTTACATTTCTGAAGGTAAATGTCAGAAGGTGAATAAGGGTAGGGATAGGGCAGTACCCGAGATGATTTGTGCAGTCGACAGTTTGGTTTTCACTGGACCCTACAATTTGACCAGGCATATCACGTATACATCGTGTTTCCTTTATATGAGTATTTTTTTAAACCAGAGGTCTCTAATCGCCAGATCACTTCGTCTGAACTTTGTGCTGCAGAGGAGAATTTCTGCACACAATACCAAAGTTTGACGCATAGCCATCGAGTCAATAATTTGATGTGTGCCGTTGAGATGGAGTGAGACCTGACTATTTAGAAGAAAAAGTGATGGCATTCCCTGTTAGATTCTTTAGTTACGAGGCGGTGTTGTTTAAACAGCGCCTATCCCGATGTGAAACTCTCCGATTTCTTTCTTCGGGGAAACGTAAAGGTTAAAGTTTGTAAACAAAGACCTCAATATATTGAAACACCTATGAACGTTATTCGTAAGCAAGTTTTCGCCATTCTTTCCAAGATGAACAACAGAGAGGAGAACTTTGAAGAGCCACATCGACAGGACGATAAGGCGGTTTGAGAGTCGAACAAATCTCAAGTTGCTGAGGACTCAGTTGATTTAGAATCAAAGCGACATGTACATAACTTGCCAATACGACTGTTCCAGACTTTGTTTTTACAGTGTCCACAGACATACAGGAGGGTTTGCTCACCTACATACCCTCCTAAGAGCTGCAAAGCGTATCAAATTCCACTTGGTTTTCTGACTGTTCCCCAAGATACTAAGAGCAGAAGGGGTGGCGTATGACAGTTTAATGAAGGTACACTAGTCACTCGCTGAGAAGAGGTTCCGTTACGAAATGTGGCTCTGTTGTGCATGCATCGGTCGTCCATTTTGTCAATTGTCAAAAGATTTCGTACTAACCGATGAGTCTTCTTTGGGTTTCACTATCGTTAGAGTATTTTCTGTATAGTAATGAGGCACTTTAAAAGATAAATTACCAATGACTTTGATTTTCCAGGCTCTGAAAAAAGCGGTAACGCCGAAACGTGGCTTTCAATAATGAAATTTTGATACCTGTCTTAGCTATAGCTCAAGCAAGGACGACAAAAGCGATACCACATCCCCAAATCTGTTGAAGGCTGTATTAAATGAATTGTGTAATCAATTGCTTGGGAAGAAAGGGGCATACTTATCGACGAGAGATTCCTCGCATCTTCGTTTTGCGGACGACATCGTCTTCTTTCCAAGAAGTACCAGTGAAGCAGAGACGATGCTCAAGAAATTAAAGCAAGCGGGAAGGGAAAAAAGATAGCAAAGCGAGCAAGAGCCGCTGAGAAGCCCTCCAGAAAAACATATGGAGCTGGAATTTCCCTGTGATATCGAAATTAAATGAACGCATTATTCAATAGCACACCTTGAGTGGTCATTTGGATATCATATTTCATACTTAAATGGCAAATCTTTATTGAATCATTCGTAAAAATTGAATTTCTCCCAGAATTTATGCGTTTTGCAACTTTTTTAATTTCGTGCCAATTTTTTGCACACCTAATGCAGGGTATTACCTCGATTACCTTGGTTCTCGTTGTTCCTCGAACAGGTTAAGCAGGCGCCAGTAATTTTTCCATTTGTTCCCATCGTGTACCAGAGTCGTCCAGTAGTTCCTCTTTTTGTAGGGAACACGAAGAACATAAAAATATTCTTTGGAGGAGTTCGTGGAGGAATCTGACAATCGGGTCTGCAGATTTCCTGTAGTGCGCTGAATATCGCGTGGAACCCAGCCGCTCACGACTCTAGTCCAACAATTGTCGTTAGAACGGATTACACGTCTGGCTCACCTAATTTTATTTTCCTCAGCATATGCGGCAGCGTTTCTGATCTTCGATTGGTGACGTAGGAGTGAACTTTAAAATCCCTTCTTTGAACTGCGTAAAGCGGGATACTCTTAGCATTACCCTTTCAACTGCGCGTTCAATGACGCTCATCTTTTTCTTCCTGCTTGCGAAGTAGCCAAGCTTCTGGAGCATAGATCAAAGCAAGGAGCACGGTAGTGCTGAAGAGGTACGCACGAAGCTGGGTGTTCCTAGTTTTCTTCACTACATCCTCGATGCTCTCGCATGCTTCCCAAGCCGTTCATTTCCTCTTGGACAACTTGGAACTTAGCTCGTTCTTCATGTTCATTTCTCCACCCAGGTTAACGTAGCTGATTCGGATTCGGATATGTTCATTCCAGTGAACGTAAATGGAGCATCGGAGACACCCGCTGCGCATGAAGATCAGCTTTTTCAGACTCATTCGAAGACCAATACATCCACATATTTCGTCGAATTCGGCCAGCATTTGTTCCGCTTGGCTGTTGCTGGATGTTATCAAAATGATGTCATCAGCAAAGAGTAAATGGTGTAACTACCAACCGTCAACCTTTACTCCCATGTCGTCCCATTCCAACTTTCGCATTGCTTTCTCGAAGGCGGCCGTGAATATTATAGTTGAGACTGTATCGCCCCGGTGGACTCCTTTCTTCACGTCAATGATGACATTCTTGTAGAATGAGGAAACCCCGGTCGTAAAATTACTGTGCAACTCCCGAACTTTATATACTGAATAGGGACACTTTGGCCGTCCAAAGCTTCCATGGTCGCTTCCTCCTCAACTGAGTCCAACGCCTTCTTTAAATCAACGAAGGTGAGTTATAGCGGCATCTAGTACGCTTGCAATACCTCGTTGAGTTTCGAAACAAAGTTTAGGTCCACCTTTATCACCTCCCTGCAAAACCTTGCGAGCTCGAACGTGAGTTCTTGGTCGCCTGCGGCTCGTGCTGCTCCACGCGGGCGTATCGGCTCAAGAGTTTCGTGAGACAGGCGTCTCCTGTTAGTTTCAAAACTCTCGGCCTTCCTCGTGTAGTCGTGAAGGTGTTCAACAAGCCGGTCGTATTCCTCGTCGATTTTGTACCTGACGGTATCTTCCCAAAAGTCAGCTAGCGTAGCGAAGGGATCCCAGTTAATGATAGTTCTGAGACTTCCCTCTCTGAACTTAGCGGCTTTCTCTTCTCTCTGTGAGAAGGAGAATCTTCCTCGGAGGAGGCGATGGTTCAATCCCCTATATAAAACATTGGGACAGCAGTGATATCCGTCAGGCAAAACCTTTACTGATGATGATGTTGTCAATTTCATTACAGTACTTTCCACCCGATGAGTCCCAGGTCCAGCGTAAAGAGGAGGGCTTCTGGAGTTGCAAGTTCTCATGAATGGTCTCAGTCGTCATGATGAATTCAGAGGGCCTCTCTTCCAATTTATTCCGTTGTGAAGTTCCTCAGAAGTTCATCTCGGGCCTATTTCGGTGTTGAAGTAACCAATGGCCTTGTAGAAGGTATGCTCCTTGTAGAAGATGTAAAACTTCTCTGGATCCACACTAAAAGCCTCAGCTTCTTCTTTTTCGCAGCTTGATGTTGGAGCGTAAGCGACGAAGATATTCGGAGCTGGTGTTGAACCACACTTCTTCATCCGCAGAGGTGTGATACGGATCATAAATTGTTTGAAAGAATCGATGCTTTTTGCCGTATTCGTGTTGACGAGGACACCAACTACACCAACTGCTCTGCTGTCGCTTGTTCCTAAGAACAGTTCTTGTCCAGTATTATGCATGGATGGCGTCGTCTCGTCTCGCTCAGTCCGATGACGTCGTACTTAATCTTCCTGGCTTACATCATCAGATCTTCGATGGTCGCTTCCAATGCAAGCTTACGTGCGTTATAAGACCAGATGGCCATCCTAGTATTTTTCCGTTTTGGTAGCCTAGATGGCTCTTGCAAACCCGTCCCGGCGCTACCGTACCAGGCTTTCTTTCGATGTCAGGAGACTCTTTCTTATTACAGTGACATGCGTGAATTCTTAAAGCCCACGTGCAAGTTACAAGCGTCCAGTCCTATGGGTTTATAGGAAGTGGGGTTTTCCTCCCAGAATAGACAACAGAGCTTATTTTTTGGCGGCTACTCCAAACCGCCTTCTTTGCACTTCCCAGTCACTTAATTGCAATCTTTTGGTTGAGCCGACGTGAGGAACACAAGGATGTCATGTGTCAGTCCCCCAAGAGAGAATCCGCCCTTGAGTCCACCCATCTCCCAGGGAAGGCACAAGGTCACTTTTGGTCCTTGATTATTCTAGCCGCCATCTGGGGACGCGCCACGTAGTCCCCCGACTAACCGGCTGTGGAGGGTATAAAAACTGGAATTTCATTGCCTTTTACACCTATGTTTTATCTCGTAGGAAGAACTGATAGTGTCTGTATTCTTCATTCAAGCACTAGATATGAAGTCATTCACGAGACAAACACCACCTATGCTCGCGTGATATAGGGGTCAAAAAATGATTCACTCAAGATCACTACTAGATTTATATGTGCCTGAAATTGAAACAAACCTTTAACAATAGGATATAGTCCACTTCTTTTCGAATAATAATGAAGTAGAAGCGTCCCGTCTGGTTGTGGCTCACACCGGAATGATGGTCCACGCAATTTTGTTTGGTAGACGACATGATCGATAAAGTAATGCAAAGAGTCGAGAGAGTCAAGAAACCCCTGTACAACACAATTTACATAACCTCATAGATTCTGTAGAGACTAAAGAAAGATATGTCATGGGTTGGTCACACACCTCTAGGTCACTGGCCATTGCTCGCAGCAACTCATCCCATCCCGTCTCCATGGTGAACTGGATAAGGAAACCACCGTAAGCCTCCCATACTTCCTCTACAGGGATTCCTAAAATTTTGTGATTACCTTAAGAAAATAAGACGAGATTGCCTACCAATTATGTTTGCCATTGCGTTCACAAGCCTCATCGTTTCAACATCATTGTAGTAGTGTGCAATTTCGCTCTCAGTGCCTTCTTCAAACTTGGCCATTTCGCTGAAAACCCCACCAATAATGCGGGATTGCGTACGCTGGTAGCAAACTCAATTAAGATGAGAATCAGCAGGGTTTATTATCCATGTTCACTTACACGATTTTAAGCCACACTTCTCTTCCATATTTTCTATTAACGAGCTGGCGAAAGCTTTCATGTATCCAGCCAAACTGCAAGAAGACCTCGTAGTGTGTAAAATCGAGAAGTCAGGCGGTGGTTGTTGTCAATTTTGTGCTACTCAATATGTCAAGTGTTGCAAATTTGACGTGCAAAGAAAAGATTCTAGACGGGCTTATATAAACTAGCTTACCATCGCTGCTGGCGTATGCGACTTACGAAGGCATGGAGACATATAACATGCCATTAATCCATTAATTATTTATACCAGTCCTCATAGCGCCACGACTGAATACATCCCAAGCCTTCGGTTTGTCGACACCGTTCCAAAAATCCTGACTTCAGCTACAAAAGAATGCTAAGGCTAAAAGTCATGTCGTGAAGAAGGATAACTCTAGGAACATTATTTAATGAGATCGTTAGCAAATCGACACAATCTGTTTTACCTTTCATAGAGGAGTTTTTCCTTGGTTCTCTTCCGGTTTTCGTTTGAACATACAACTGTGTGCCGGTCATTCAGCAAGTGATATTAACTACAGATACTTGGTAGTTTGTGAATGTTGTGTTCTACTGGGTTGACTGATAATCCGTGGCCTTTTTTCAAACTTAAATGTGCACATGGTAATAGAAAAATATTGACGAATTCTTACATATGAGTATATTTGAAAGCGATTTTCTCTCTCTTCAAGAAGGCAGTATTGTGATTTCTCAAAATTTTAGTGATATTAGACTGATTAATTAAAACGAACGGTGCATGGAACTGAAACTGTATATTGATAAAGAGCAATGTTCGAAAATACGGGCACAGTTTCTCCTCGCTCTTCAAAAATGGAAGCCTTGACATTAAAAACTTACAGCACACCCATCAACCAAATGTTATTTATTGAGCAAAAAAATAGTTTTTCCCAATTTTTCGAAACAAAAAATCTGTAATGCATTAATCAAAGACGTACACTTCATTCCATTTTTAGTCCCCTCTTCATTGTTCCTAACGACAAATTTCATGTGCAGCAGTTTTGGCTGTAACTTCTCTGTTGATGCACTTTAACGATCTGAAAAAAAGAACAAGAATTAGAAAAGTATAGAAACCACAACACTAATATTAGAAGGAGCGGAAACGTCTCTATGAAATGGTGTTTAAATTTTTGTTAACCCTTTAATTTGTCTCCGCATTTTGAAGTATAAATTACACAAATATTTGCTCAGCCCAATAGTTACCTCTCATCTTTTCATTCACACGTTCGAAGTGGACAAATCGATAAATCAGTTTCGTTCTTTCTCTTTTTAAAATAAACATGTTTGTGTTCATAGAAAAACTATGACCATAAGTAAAAGAGACATCCTAAAATGAGGAAAACATATTTCCTGAGGCAATTTCTCTACTGCGTTCTCCGCAGTAAGTCAGCCGTAGCGAGAACCATTTCGAAAACCATCGATTTATAATAGAAGACATCCTGGCTTAACAAAGTGGTCCAAAATTATCACTTCAAGAGCCCCTATAGCCTAGAAAAATGAATGGGAAACCTTCCTTCGATGCAGCAATCTTCCCGAAGTGTTCTTTTGGCACTAATTAAACAAATAAGAAACCATCGAAGGTAGGAAACGCAAGAAAAGTAACTCTCATTATGGATGATGAAAAGGAACCAAAGGAAGTACCATTCTGAGGACTTAAACCGAAAAACTGTGAGCATGATTGTTAGAATAATGCGAAAAGCAACGACTTCTAAAAATGTCGTAATACATCTAAACATCTACTATGTGTTGCAAAACTTTGGTCGATCCCCACTTTTTTCTAGAAAAGTACTGACAAGACCATAACTCCAATGGGTATAAAATTTTAAAAGAGCAGAAGATACAATTGCACATATCAAATATGTAGTGTCATTCGTCAACCTTTCTTAGCTGCAGTCTCGTTTGTTTGCCCTCTCGTGAACTTGCAGAGAAATCTGCCTACTCATTTTGATTTGTGCAATTCTTAACAACAACATCTTAAATGCAGTTTTCAAACTTTACCGTTCCGTAAAATTTATCAAAAAAAGAAGACTCAGAAAGAGATTAGAAGTTATGCTCAGATTAGACGTTTTTGGTGTTGTGATTTCAAACGAATCCTTTTTCTGCTTTTCCCGTACGAGCAGCCCCAGAATGCACGTGCGAAGGAAGGTAGTAATTTGAGATCATCTTAGATCACAATATTTCTCCCCAAAGTTTTCATCAGAGATTGCTAGTGGATGTGTCTGATTCTCCAAAACAAATCAGTAACTTGCGAACTATATCCTACGGTGATTATCCTCATGATACATCTCTAGTTGCGCTGACAAAGCATGACTGCAGGCACGCTCGGAAGTCCGCGAGAGCCTCTTTACCCGCAAATGGATTGAGACAACAGAAACGGGAACAACGACTTAGGTTTTGCAAATGTGAGGAACAAGCGTTTCGTGATTCCGACTACTACACAAAATCACTGCCCAGACAGGATAATCCTTTTTTTGTAGGAATTTGTGCTGCAGAAACTAAACAACACAAATTCTAACCAATAAAAGAAAAACTAGATAGCGGCAAAGTTCTTGCAAGTGGAAATTTCAGTTTTTGCAGATGTTGAAATTTTAGAGAATGTGCTTTTGATTGTACGCAATTATGTATACTACATGAGCGAATGTCAGCAGTTAATGCGATTCCGATCTCAATTCTAATCAAAGTTCAAGAGTAGACATTTTGGGAAAGGACGCTTAGCAGAGAGTCTTTTTTGCAGATTAGCGCATTCTCTAGTTATGTAATTCTGTTTATTCTAATGTAATTCTGCTTCTTGAAGTAGAAAGAGTTTCTAGATTCTGATTACAATGATAATTCTTTACAGAAAAAGTTTACCGAATGACATATTCGCTGCGTTTTTTTCTAAAATCCAAAAAGGTTGTGTATAGAAGCTTTGCAAATGCTGTTTGCAAATATGAGAGTCATCCATAGAAAAATGTATTTCATCAGCTTATTGTAGTTTGTTCTTCGGCGAACTCTTAGAACTACTGTTACGGTAAATTTCGTATATGCATATGGGATCTTCTTTCTGGATTCTCATTTATGCCGAATGTGCTCAATATTGTGAAACTAACGCATCTGCAGCAACTCACACTCTTTCTCTTTTCCCATTACTCTGTCCTACGATCAAATCATCTGATCGAAAACATTCTTGGCGAACTATATATGACCTTTGGCTTGTAATGATTACATCTACAGTGACAATTTTATGCAAAATATCATAATAATATAATATATGTTTTCTCTAAAGGATGTTGTTTGGCAAATCTACTGGCACTTTTTAACTAAAATTCTGAGAACTACTGTGATGTAAGGTGACCTCAAATTACTACTTTCGTGATTTATCAGTTCCTGAAAAAAAGACCTGACAGGAAGATTCTTTACTTTGTGTCGATTTTCACAGTGATAACAGTGTTTTATTGTCACACTAAAATTTTGGACATTTTAAAAAACTTACCAGACGACTTAAATAGAAAAATGTAGGTGCTATAGGTGTTGCTGTGAGATGGTCCTCGGAAAATTCCTTTGATGGAGACATGTGCGAACAATTTTAAACATATGCATTTTCTACTGCTTGCGAAAAGAAGAGGAAGCGTATGTTTTCAAAATCACAACACCACAACAATGTACTCGTAACGTATTGAATACTCGAAACGCACGAAACACGAGCACGAACACGTGCACGAAACTGTATTTCGAGTCGCTCGTATTTTGGAATGTCTAATAAAAAATAATCTAAGCATAACTTCTAATCATTCTTTTAGTACTTTGTTTGTTTTCGTTTGCTTGTTTTTTTTTTGACAAATTTTACGGAGTGAGCAAATTTTGGGAGCTGCAGCTAAAATGTTGTTGTCAAAAATTGCACAAATCAAAATAAGTAGGCGGACTTCTCGACCAACAAGAGTGGAGCGAAGAATGCATGACGAATAATACACGAAACACGAACACGTGTACACGATACTGTATTACGAGTCGCTCGTAGCATTTTGGAATATTTAATATTTTCAGTGATTCGCAGTCGATCAATTTGAACATCATCAAATTAATGTTCATTTGTGATAAGAACGAGAATCATTCGAGTTCGCCTTAAGCTCATCTCTGGAATTGAATTGACATGTTCTAATGCCTTACGCTAGATTGTTTCTTCCAGAAGAACTAAATCATCATTTAAAATTCAAGGCAGATTCCACATGCAAGCAAACTGTGACGGTAAAATCTATTCTTGCATGTTACAATGCAAAAGCCAACACCCGCAAAGAAAACAACAGAGATTCGTGAGTCGTTTCCATTATGTTTGGTGGCAACACATGATCAATACTGCCGGCACCCACACCCAACGTTCTAAAGATTTGTACATGCTGGTCCTGCTCCTAGTCTTACTCACATCTGCAACTGCATCAATCATTAGCATCACAGGCATGAAATATCCCCGACTTATCCTGATCCGAAATGAAATCGTACATGTATTAACTTTTCTGCTTTGTACCTACCTGTACATTCGATGGCTACTTTCCAGAATATCTCCGCGAGTTAGCGGACTCAATCTCAAGTGGGTAGACCTGAATCATCACTTGACCTTCAACCCACCAGAATTCATGGACAGAGGATTTTCGGATCTTATAAAATATGGTAATCAACACTTTAAAATCGTTTCATGTGCCTGGCCTATGGGCATCCCAATTAATTTATTGGTTTTAGAAACATGTCTTGGGCTTCTTTTCTCAGAATGAAAATTACACATCTAACTGAAAGGTAGTTCTAAATGTCCTCTGCGATTTGATAGACAGGCTTTTACTCCATACGATACTCCTACTCCAATTTTTTTATTCTATTAATTTTCATTGTTTTCTTAACCCTCAATGTGAAGTGTCAAGTTCACGAAACGACGCATTTTCGCCATCACTTTTTTGCAATTAATCGAGGGGATTTAGCCGCTGAAACTAGTTTAAAACTTTCTATGCTAAATGCTTAATATGCAATATATTTTTTTTGTCACCAAGGTAAATGAGATCTACGCACTGTGCAGTATCCTTAGGTACTGTTGTGACGTTAAAGCCATCACCCCACGAATCTGAGATTTCATTTTTTATTTTTTTTTTACGGATTTTTTTTTACGGGTTTCAGGTGCAGTATTCGTATACGGGATCGTAGATTATGGAAAGAAGGGTGATTCCGTCCATTACTTCCTAATTGCCGCAAAGAACGGCCCGGAAGATACGGCTTCGAGCGTTCCGGTGCGCTATTTTCTTCAACGAGTCCGATTCGAGCGCGCATGCCTTGTACACGCACCGCATCTTCCGGGCCGTTTTTTTACGGGAATTAGGAAGAAATGGGCGGAATCACCTCTTCTCCATAATCCACTATCCCATATAAGAATACTCCACCTAAACGCACCACCTCAGATTCGTAGGGTGATACCTTTAAGGAACTGCATGTGGGATAATCCTATAGTGTGAGAGAGTGTTATGAATCTAAAAATTTAATAAATCTAAAACCCAATCTCGTACTAGAAACGAGACAGCGAGGATCTCACGTGAAGGTAGAACTCGACTGTGTATCCCTTCCGTCTCTGACCCCTTAACTATTGCTATACACCGGACTCTTTTGCGACCACAATTGCAAGATGATATTGTATTGATGAACATCCGGAACGACAGCATCAAGCGACAGTTAGTTCGCAGTAGATTCTACGACAGGCAATTTGTGTCAGAGTGTTGTGTTGTCTGTCCATTCGGTAAGACTGGTGATTGCACGAAAATCAGAGTTATCCAAAAAATAGAATGTCCAACGTACAACGCCATTTATATTGGAGAAACTGAAAGGATGCTGAACCTGGGTTTCTAGGAGCATTTGGCTGATAAAAGGCGTGGAAGTTCGGCAAAACCGTTGGGGCGCCACAAAAATGAGAAGCATGATGAAAATCAGTTTGAAATAAACTGTTGAAATAAAATCTACGATATTAGAGCGCGAGAACGAAATATGTGCTAGGAAGGCATTGGAAGTATTCTGGATTTCCGACAGTAATCCATCCATGATTGACAGAAACTGAGTGCTTATCAATTACCAATGGCTTCTTGCCGTTCGTAACAGTCTGCGAGCTATGAGATTGTCCCACATACTGCTTCTTAACGTTATCCAGATATGAATACTTAAGGATACTGCACAGTGCGTAGATCTCATTCGCCTTAGTGAGAGGTGAGTTCCACTACGGAAGGGTTTTCACTTACCATGCAGAGTATATCTAAACTAGAAAAATGTGCCGACTCTTCCCTTCCTAGTATGAAATCACGTTTATATATTATTACTAGTAATATTTTGGACCTATTTAGAACAGTATTGGAAAATGAGGCACAAGATATTTTCGTATTGTGCTGCTCAAGGGTACCGACCATATATGGAAGACAGAATGCATTACATGTTTGATCCAAACAATAATCTTTCAACATTCGGAATCTTTGATGGTCATGGGGGAATGGTGAGTTACTCAGAAAGTGTGTGAGAGCACATGCATATCTGTGCGGGTTTAACGAAACAAACTATGTTAAGTTTGCGTTATCTGAATTATAATACTGACTCATGAGAATTACAAGAGTAACAGAAATGATAAAAGAAACCGTTCTAGACATGCGTTCGACGTTGCTTTTTGCTACACCTGTTATTTGCTGCAAATTTACACCTCGCGCGAAGCATCTATTCAAGTCACCTCTTTTGTAACACGAGGAAAAAATAAACGTTTAGGCAGAATCTATGTGCAAACGTATTTCGCGAAATGCCATAGGATATATTACCTGCTTTCAATATGCGCATACTTAGAAGGGAGCAATTGGAGAATTCTTTGATCGAAATATCAATTTTAAAGTGTCTCGAAATTTCTGGAGTCAAATTTTGCAAGATCGATTCGCAAACGTATTCTCAGATGTGAGATTCGACGAAAGCTTAGCATTGAAGGGGTATTGAATCTGAGAGATCCAATAGAAGAGGTTTACTATCAAGTATTTATTACCATTATGCTCTTCTTCGATATAGTGAACCTTTTATGATGTTCTCCTTATTCCAGATATTTGTTACCGAAGTTCATCGACTGGATGATGCACTTTCCCGAATAGACCCTAACTGCACTTCTTTAGTGGGTAAGTAGCAATAACATCTTTGTATTACCACCGAGAGCAGAAACGGTCTTTTGCAACGAGCCTTCATGTAATTGTGCAATTTAGGTCGTTTTGCTTGTGGAATTTGAGGAAGGGAATTTGAGGGGAAAGATATAACAGAAAGAAAAATTGGGTAGACGTGAATGTAATGGGCCTGTTCCCCCGCTCATTGTTGAAGGCAATCGAAGTAATGAGAGCAAAAAGAACTGTACATGAAAATTTTTTATAGATTTCTCTTTGTCACTCCCACATTCAAACAATTGAGCAGACGTTGCCTACCCACTGCTAGGGATAATTCATCTTGGAGAGATATAGTTTTCAGTTCTATACCTATGTTACATCTTGTGGTGGATGTAGCGCAGTTGATAAAGAATTCGACCTCCACAATCGCAAGTTACTGTGCAGGTAGCACACGTGCTCGTGAACCTTAAAACTCACATTCTGAATTGAAGTCCAACATAGTAGATGCATCCTTCACGTCAGACACTAATTCCTGCCTACACCTATCAAAGCCAACACAATATAACGCTCTAAGATCAACGTGATGTGTTGTCGTTTTTACTGCGATTGTAAGGGCTCAATCCCTAAAAAAAAAGTGGTACTTTTGCATTTAGAGTACGAGAGTTAAAAGAACACATTTCTCCGCCGACAGTGACGCATTTATTATTATCACTCGAAAAGCAATTTCGGTGTTGTTACTGAGCGAAAAAAGACATCTACAGGCGCAATTAAAATTAGTACAAAGGAGGCTCTACGAGTTTGTGAATATCGACGCTCAAAGTGAGTTTCATTCAATTTAACTGGCTACGTTTTGAAGAAGGAGACATCTTCTACAATTCTACGAAACTTGGTGCTTCTAGCTTCGCTACATTTTTTTGAAACCTAGTTGAGAAAGATAGATTTCGCATCAAATTTTCCAGTTTTTCTCAAGTAGCTTTCGAGACAACCACAACACCTACAGAGTCCAAAATTTGCAGTTAACGGTTCTTCTTGATGCTCTATCAAAATAAACTATAAAGTACTTCAACAGCGCTACCGAAATATCACAATGGGAAAAAGTGCGAAATCTCACACTACAGACAACACGACTACGCTTCAAAATCTGTGTGACTTCAAACAAAGTCCAATAACTCAGCACGTTGTTTATGAAGACCAAGTCGGTTTGAAGTATGTTGTAAAGGAAGATTTTTTTAGAGACCTAGAGGGTCTCTAAAAAAAGATATTTTAACACTTTTATAGAGCAAATCTTCCTTTACAGAAAGCAGCCACCTTTGTCTTCCTGCGTCCCTTCTGCAGTGTGTTATTCAAATTTATTTTAAGCTACTAGTATCCGACCAGTCCACCAGTAATTTCAAATCAGCGCCTGGGTTAATCGCCAAAATGAAATCTAAATAACACCTAATGTGGGGCGAGTGCGGCGCAGTCGGTTAGAGGTTCCGCTTCCTGCACGATCGATCGGAAGTTCGAATCTGCCCTAGTGCTCACCAAACCTTTCATCCCTCCGGGGTCGATAAATTGGTACCACACTTATCTGGGAGGCTATATTACACTACACTACCACTCGACTAAGAGGAGTACCATTCAAAAAATCGTAAGTAGATGCCCAAACTCGGAAAAAAAAAACACTACCTTTTTCATCGTAGCAATCATTACCCCGAACAATTGGCGTCCAAAAGAAGTTGTTACAGAGGCAGTTATACAAGACCATTTCACCCTGAAGTGAGCTAGATGAAGTGCTCATTTTGGCTAAAAGGAATAAAATTATGCTCAATCTATCTCAAATGTCTCAACTAGATGATTTTGTAATTTTTGAAGATTCTATTTTCGGACTCGAACAGAAACGGGACCTATGTTTCATAGTAACCCTTAGTTACTATCCGTACATCATGTACAGATAGTAAATAAGCATTACCAATCAGCTTGTCGGGCGGGTGTAGTGTAGCGGTTAGAGGTTCCGCTTCCTGGACGATCTATCAGAGGTTCGAATCCACCTAGTGCTCACCAAGCCTTTCATCCCTCCGGTGTCGATAAATTGGTAGCAAATTTGTCTTGGAGGATAAAAACACTGACCTGGCACATCGGCTAGCCCTCATAAGTCATTTTATAGGCCAATTACACGTTCGTAAACCTCAAACGATTCTGAATTGAAGTGAACGTGGTAACGGATTGATTAATGCCAGACATTTTATCCTTTGTCCTTTATGCGGCTAAAAGAGCTTTAAATACAATTTCAGAAAAACTGCTGAAAGTGAGACTGCTCGTCTCAGTAATTTTTCTCGGTTTTGCAAAAATCAAGATTTCGGCAGGGATCGAACTATTCATTGTCTGTAATCATTATCAATGACTGAAATTGTGTTCAGGAAGTAGAAAATAGTGAAAAAAATGCTTTTAGAATGTGATCTGCGTCAGTATTAATTGTTTTATTCCATTTTGCAAAAATAGAAAAATTCCGGCGGGATCGAACTCACAACCGTTCGTTTCCATTGTTTATGAGCAAAATTGTTTGTAAAGAGTAGGAAGTAATGTGAAAATGGTTTTAAAACGTCTTCTCCGTCGTTTCCAGCCGTTTTTTTTCATTTCTCTCCATTTTGCAGAAATAATGGTTCCTGCGGGGATCGAACTTCCAACCGTTTGGAATCGCTGTCAGAAGAAGATTTGCGTCGTCGAATACACGTTGATAGCTTCCTCATCTTTTCAATTTATGTGTGCATATATAAGAAGCGAGAGCATCACAGGTTTTCAATGATGTCATGGACGCCATCCGATCTTCCTGCCAGGCAACCGAGCGGTTATGAAAACCATGGCAGAGTTAATACCTATACCATCTGCGGGAAACGCCTGATTTAAATGTTACTTCGAGACGCCGTAGTCAAACGACGCCGTCCATAGAAAGCATTGTATTAGTTAACGACCCGGTATTTCTTCATAGTGATTGGAAAATGGCACGAATCACGGACTTGCATACAGGGTCTGACGGCAATATCCTAGAATTAGAACTAGTAACGTCCACCAGACGAAAAGTTCATCGGCTAGTGAATCTTTTGAACCTATAAGAAATTCAGGATCAGTCCCCTACGATGCACAAGAGACGCTAGCTTAAAGACCAGCAGTAGCGAAACGTCTGGTTTTCCGCCTACTAGACAACGCAATAGAAGCTGGTTTGGCGCAGTCGGTTAGAGGTCCGTTGTAGCCACACTGTCGAGGGTTCGAATTCGTCCTAGTGCTCACCTTTCATCCCTCAGGGGTCGATAAATTGGTACCAGACTTGTCTGGGAGAATAAAAACACTGACTTGATCATCGGCTGACCCCCGCAAGTCATTGTATAGGCCAGCACGCGGTCCAAAACCTCAACGATTACGAATTCCAGTAAAATGCGTTGGCGCATCCCAAGTGGATTGATACGCCAGTGACTTTGACTTTGACGTTGAGACGACACAACTAAGAACTAGACACTGCAACACAGAAGATCTAACATTGCATTTGTTTCCACGCTGTCGAAGGCTTTCTCAGAGTCGACAAAGGTTCGAGCAAGGGGCAGGCTGTTTGATACTGGAGCTGACAAATGGAAAAGGATTGAGCAGAACCTCTAATAACCTCCATATCACGACGAGAAGAGGTGCGGATACCACTCTTTGTTCAGCAAGGCTGTTACCGGAATATCATAGTCGCGGAGGTCATTGCGGCACTTCTTTAGACTCGTTCTTCTTTGTGCTACCTCCAGAATCTTTTTGTTCTGTTTGTATTAAAAAAAAACTCTTCCGCAACGCTTTCCTGCAGCTGGTGTTCACCACCAACTGCCCAATGTTCATTCGGATTAAGCCTCAAAGTCCTTGTTCTCGCCAACAATTCCTTGGTGGTCTTCAAAAGTCGTCCCAAGTCTGTCATGGGTGGCTACAAGGTACTTTCAGTACAAAATTTCAGTCCTCTGAGCAGCAGCTCGTAGCCCACGTTTGGGTTCTACTCGATGTTGCAGTCACCTTGGGGCAAGAAGTCCTCGAGTATGCAATCGTCGTATACGACGCGTTTCCTCCTTCTTTACTGATAATGAATGTTCTTTCCCACCGTTTGGCTGAGTCGTACTTTCGCTTAAAGGAGAGGGTGATAAAAACCAATACAAAAGGACTGGACTACCGAATCTTTAAGTAGACATCACCTTGGGTTGAGCGTATGTGCTCGATTTTTGCGACGCCGCCGAAATGTTAGCCAGAATAAAACCAAAAGGAATCAATTCAGCTCAGAAAGGTAATGCCCGATCAAATCTACAATGCCAAGATCCTGAGATCGAACTTGGTAGAATAAACTATTCATCAACTCGCAGCAGTTCTTTTTTAATTTGGAAAAATCTTGAAGAAGATTCAATTTGAGATGTATCTTTCGTCAACCCATGACAATTGGTCGATTGGTGTGTACGCCATTTTTGATAACAGAATTCCCCTTTCGAAATGCGAAGATAAAGACGCGGTTTCTTTAAGCATTGCTTCTTACACCTACACAGTAATAATTTCAGCATCAACGGGTTTAGTGTTTTGAATGAATTCGAAAAAATAAATGGTGTCAAACCTGCTCGGTTTTGTTTTCTTGATTTTGGTTATCTACGAAAAAAATCAATAAGACTTCGAAATAGTAACTGCAATGTCGTATAGAACAACGAATTCTCTAACAAAGGGTGTATAATATTTTGCTAACACCTTCTAATTCCATGTGCAGTCTAAGTTCGAAGAAAATGGCTCTGAACTCTTAGACCCATTTCCGCATTCTCGCCCAATACAAGTGGGATCGCCATAAACTTCTTATGAAACTTGAACATTAACTGGTACAACCAACGAAACGGATCAAAATACAGCTTCCTATCATCATGCTATATAATAATGGCCTTGGTCTATCACGTAAATGTGTGTGAGGAAAAATTCAAAAAAGGGGGTGTGACGGGTTACATGGCGTCGTATTGATGCGCCGATGCCACAGAGCTATAAAATGGAGTGTTGTGCCGGGTTCTATGGCGTCGCATTGGTGCGCAGGCGTCGCAAAGCGGTGAAAAGTGGTGACATGGGCCCAACAGCATGGAATTGTTATGCCATAGTCCATTAGTATTGCATAATAACTTAGTGTGAATTACCCAAAATGTAAATGAGACGTTGCAACCGTTTCATATCTATGGCCACTGCAAGTGCTGCGCTGCACCTCTATGACTCCTCCGCATGTCTATTTCCTTGCACGCTCTCCTCAGGTTGATAACATACCTTCTTCAGAAAGTGGAAACACGAATGAAACCGGCTGCTTAAATAGTAACCAGCAGTTCACACGATCTGACGAAGAACGTTATCATTATTAGTACGATGATTTCGTTCACGTCATTTTACGTTAAAAAATCATTCTGTGATAACTGTTGCCGGAAGTCAGAAGGAAAACCCAAACTTCGAATAATGCTCTCAAATTGTGTTTATATTATGTTGGAGTCGAAGGAGTGTTTGGAACAGAAGTTTGAATAATTCCTAATGCAGAACTGACGCATTTGGAATGGAAGTTATGAAATCTTTCGCCTTTATTTATAATAAAAAAGAGGAGGGAAGCGTTGTTAGAAAAACACAAATCTAATTTGACAATAAATGCCATTATTAATTTTCGTTGATCAATCAAGGCGAGCGAAGCGAACACCGCAGAAAGTCTGAATCCTGGATTTAATCAGAAGTTCAGACTGGTGCTTAATATCCATCAAATTGCTATTTTAACCTGCAGATAATCACTGCAAACAATGCATAGTAACAAAATAATGTTTTTCTTTTCAAAAATCACTCTGTTTCAAGAGAGAGCGCAAATCTGACAAACGATTTAAGTACCTATGTGCACTTATTTGAGGCAATTGTAGTTACAGTTTTTTACTTCTTCAAGTTAACAAAGTAGTGGCATCGCTGCAGAGTGCCCTTTCCTGAACGATTCTTTGTGAAGTGAAACCAAAATATTGTGGAAAGTCGCTTGAACAATTACTTTTTAAAAAAAATAAAAGGCACAATTATTTGCTTTTAGTTGGAACGTTACTCAAAATGAGCTTTAAAAGTGGTGAACTGAAAGAAAATGCAAAAAAGGAGCAAATTTCAAACAATCAACATATAATGAGAAACAAAAGCAACAAGGCACAGAAAATAACGAGGAACAGAGGAAAGAAATAAAATCAATATGATCTAGCCAATTTTCTAGTTCTGATAATATATTAGGAGTGAGGAAGATAAACTCACTGTAGAACCAGACTTCATGCCTTCAATCTTAGTAAATGCGGATATAAATCGAAGCGTATAAAGTTATGAAAATCTTTGTTCAGCTTAGTTGCAATTTGCTTTCTTTTCTTTGTTCCAAGAGGCATCACATTATAAATTTCTATTTGCGCTCATTTCAGGCTCAACGATGATCGCTGCCATTTTGGAGGATAATCGTTACTTAAGTGTCATAAATGTCGGTGATTCAAGGGCGGTTGCGTGTGATACGTGCGATCAAATGATTTCCCTGAGCAAAGATCACAAACCAGATGATGTGGGTGCAGAAAATTTACCGTATAGTCTAATGTATGTATTTGGGCATTTTATTCGAAATTAAGCACATTAGACTTGCATGCAGCCTCATTGTGAGTCTCTTTTTTAGGTTTCCCAATGTCAACTGGGCTTGTCGTAGACGTCCCCCATATCTCTTATGTTAAGAATTGTATTAGGTTGGTCCGAAAGTCTTGCACCAAATTTTGTTTTTCGATCCAGAATAAGGAATTCAGAGGTTCTGAGTTAAAGTTTCTTTTAGTAATTGAATATGGTAGAATGTTCTAGAAGCTTACATCACAGGGACTGAACAAAAAAAAAACTGAACAGGAATGGAAGATTTTCCTGTGTTGTTATAGGATTGTTGTGGGATTCGAAGGGAATACTGTACCATGAACTGCTCCCGTCTGAGTACACCGTGACCGCTCATGTCTACTCTATTTGAATACAGAAATTGGCAGACACAGTTCGCCTAAAGCGTAAGAAAATTGCACATGCAGCTCTACTGCATGACAATGCTCGACTCACGGTGCAAAACCTTCTCGTCAAAAGAAATTCCAAACTTGATTTCGAAGTTCTACAGTACAATGCTTATTCTGCTGATTTGGCTCAATCTGACTATGATTTGTTTCGCGGAGTGAAGCTACGAGACAAAACATTCGATGATCAGAAAGAGCTGGAAAGTAAGATTTAGCGCTCGTTCCATTCGCAGCCGCAAGAACTTTGGACTTCTGGAACTGATACTCTGGTGAAGCATTGGACATACGTAATGGATCATCATTTTATTATTATTTCGCTGATTGATGTCCGTGAACAATAAAGTTATAATTGTTTCAAAAAAAATGTGAAACATGGTGCAAGGCGTTCGGACCAACCCAATAATAGGGACGTAATGGTATAGTAAGATGGGCGCTAGGCTCCTATCCTTAGAGCTCCTGCCTAAAGAAAATGTTGAAAAAGGATACCAAAACTTTACGGGAAATGGCCAGTTATCGGGTACAGTTAGAAATGATAAGGGTCGTAACAAAGGTGAGGCAGATAAACGATACCATCAGAGCTTCGTTATGGGAGCATTCAAAATCATTCAACATTCTTGCATCCACCATAATAATTTCTTCATACACTGAACTCGAACGCCGATTACACAGCCGATCTTTCATAACCAAAATAAAGAACGAAATAGCGTTCTTGCGACCAGATCCTGCTATACTCTCGGTAAAATGTTCTCTATTGTAAGAAGCGTAAAGGTTTGACCTTCCTTGAATATTGGCATAATGATCTCAAGTATTCGATGGACAATGTTGAGCAATAACCAAAATTGTTAACAGTCTTTATTACGACTAACGTTTCGGGGTTGTCTCCTTCGTCATTGCCTTGAAAGTCAGAACATTTGCAACACATCTTCTCAAGTGCCTCATCCAGAACAATTCATCATCCCCTAAGATATTACTCCCAGAAACAAAAACCAAAGGAGCCCAAATCGTTGTGCTTACCTCAGTAACCGCGTTGTCGTGATGCTAGTGGACATCCGCGTGGTGGAATCGCTACGCTAATACTAATTAGGGTGCGACCCGCATATAACCCCGTAGATCAAAACCAGGTTTCGGTGCGCAACGAGAATATGCTACAGTGGATGACTCGAAGAAGATTAATTTATGCCTGCCTTTCATAATCGACGATTTGAGCAAAGCTATACGGGCTAGCCTGGTAAAGTGCGGTCTCGAGGACAAAGTGAGAATTGTGGAAATACCTCCAACAAATCTCAAAAAGAAATTAGTTCGAATTAGAATGTACAATCGCTTCTGTCCTACTCCGGACTACGTGATATGCCCATTCGAACGCGATGGTCTCTCGTGTAGTCTATGTAATTTCGTGCAAAAAATGTGGGTACCAATACAGCGGCGAAACAGGACGACCGCTTTGTGCTCGTATTAAAAAACGGAAAGAAACAATCGAATGCAGCGTACCTCGTATAATCCCTCTGAGTTTACCGCAGACAATGCCATGAAAATGTTCCTTTCCGCATAGCTGCCACAATACTATCGTACAAACTCGCAATTATAGCTCGCAGAAATTTAGAAGGGTTTTGGATAATTGCGAAAGGTCCAAAAATTAATAGAAAGGAAGAGTGCATAGCGGAACCATGGATCTGCATCAAGGCCCGGGTTTTGATCTAAGGAGTCATTTGCAGGTCGCATCCTAACTAGTATTAGCTAAGCAATTCCAGCACGCGGAAGGACTCTTGATACCATGCAATCACCCTCTCTGCCACACGGGCAAGTCACGCAGCTGGTAGTTGTGCAGATGACACGCACTATTACGCACCAGCTGACACTTGAGGTTTGTTGGTGCACAACCCTCACGTCGTTCTGAAGATCTGCTTTTCGCAGGCAGCTCCGCTCTGCTTATATCATCAGATATGTAAGATAAACAGAAACATCAGGTCTCTATTTAAAAAAAAAGACCCTTGTGACTCGTAGTTGTGGTACGTGGTGGTCTGTTGCGTTACCAAGTCTACCTAATGAGGTAAGCACTAACCAGTGTGTTGCTGTTTGAGTTTGCCTAACGTCTAAACGACCGGCTAAAGCCGAACTTCAGGCTTTTTTGGTGTTCGCTTCGCTCGACTTCACCGATCAATAAGAAATAATAGCAGCGACTTTTTTTTGTAAAATTGGAGTTGTTTTCTTTCTATCAACGCTTTCTTCAATTTTTCTCCGAAAATTTAAGCATAGATGAAAGATTTGATGGTTTTTCCTTGGACGCATCAGTTCCATATTTGGAGAAGGATCTAACTTGATTTTACATCCTATTTTTCTCTCAAATCTCCACAATTTGAAAACATTATTCAAAGTATGGGTTTCCTCCGTTCTCAACTATTAGCAAGGAACGATGTGCTAACACGAAATGACGTGAATATCACTATCGTAGTGATAAAAATAGTGTTCTACGTCAGAACACGAAAACTGTTGGCTACTATGCATTGTGTTTAAGCAGCCGTTCGCACGCAAATTTTTTCGTGGTGTTCTCTTCGCTCACATTCACTGATCAATTAATCAAAATTAATCAAAAATTAATCGTAGTGACATTTTTTGTAAAATCAGAATTCTGCTTCTCTAGCAACGTTGTCTTTTTCTCACTATAAATAAAGGCGAAAGATTTCATAGCCTTCTTTCGAAATGTGTCAGTTCTACATTTTGAGAATATGCAAACTTCAGCTTCAAACACTCTTTCGATACCAACATTATAGGAAAGTATTACTCGAAATATGAGTTTCCTTCCTGTTTTCTTCAACAGCCCAACAATGATGTTCAACATAAAATGACGTGAACGACACCATCGTGCTGATAAAGCTAACGTTCCTCGTCAGATCATGTGAACTGCTGGTTACTATTTAAGCAGCCGGTTTCATTCGTGTTTCCACTTTCTGAGAAAGGCATGTTACCAAAATGAGGTAAACATGCAAGGAAGCGGACGCACGGAGGAGTAATAGAGATGAAAAGCAGCGTGTAGCGTAGCGACCACGAGTATGAAACGGCTACAACGTCCCATTTACCTTTTGCGACATGCACACGAAGCTACTGCGCGAAAATATTGCATTATGGCACAACAATCCCACGCCGTTGGACCCGTCGCACCCAATTTTATAGCTATCTGGCGTCGGTGCACCAACTCGACGCCTGTGGACCCGTCGCACCCCCTTTTCGAATTTCGTGACTGACACACACACGTGACAGAATAAGCCCGTTATTATATATCATGATTATATTATATTATATTATATTATATTATATTATATTATATTATATTATATTATATTATATTATATTATATTATATTACATTATATTATATTATATTATATTATATTATATTATATTATATTATATTATATTATATTATATTATATTATATTATATTATATTATATTATATTATATTATATTATATGATATGATATGATATGATATGATATGATATGATATGATATGATATGATATGATATGATAGGTAACTCCGATTTTCGTGCAATCAACAGTCTTACCGAATGGACAAACAACGCAACACTGACACACATTGCCTATCGTAGAATCTATTGCGAAGTAATTGTCGTTTGATCTTGTCGTTCGGGATGCTCATCAATACAACATCATCGTGCAACTGTGCTCACGAAAGAGTCCTGTATATAGCAGCGATTAAGGAGTCAGAAATAAAGTGTATACAGAGAGGAATTTTACCTTTACGTGGGATCCTCATTGTCTTGTTTTTAGTTCGAGTTCGAGATTGGGTGTTAGATTTCGATCTCCTGTAACCGTCTGAAATGGCTGGCTAGTTCTGGTGATTCCAAACGTTCTCTATCACCTGTGCCCAATACTGTTGCTGTTTTGACCATAGTTCGGATAATTGCCTTTTTCATGCCAATTGGATGAGCTGACGATGTGTTTATCAGTATGTTTTTCAAGCTTTCTTTGCGATACAATTTCACACTTGCAATGCCATTGTGTAGTTTCATTTGAGCATTCAAATAAATCAGCCGACCATCTTTTGGTCGTACTCGGGTAAGTTTTATGTACTGCGATCGTTCGTTCAAAATTCTAAAACATTCGTTCATTTCAGATTGCGTTGATGTTACAATGAAGCAATCATCGTTATAACGGTAGTATATCTGTGAAAGACGTTCGATTATTTATAGAAGTATTTATAGAAGTTCTATTTTGCTCATGAAGCGAATGGCGAGAACTGGAGCAAGCATTTGGCTCATAGCAAGTCCTCTTATTTGAGAGTAGTATTTTCCTCACCAATTGAAAGTGCTGTACTAAAGGCATTTGCTGATCAGGATCCTTATGCGTTGTTTGCTTAGACCAAAGGTTTCTATACTACGACCATGTCTATCCGATTCATTTCACTGGCATTTCAGATAACGGTTGTAACCTGTTCGTTTGAACATTTGTGGATAAATGCGTCACGTCAAATGACTCCATGAGTCCATTTTGGAATCAATACCTACTTACTTGTATGGTTAGGTGGTCCGTCTTCACTGCACATGGGGGCTCCAGCATCTTTTCCGCTCATTTCGTTCACTCGCTATTGTCATCCAAGATGTTCTCAAGATTCGTGAGTGACGTTGACAATGTCCTTGAGCTGTATCCAGCTGAGCTCTAATCTGGTCTATCCATATAGCGAACAGATCACCCCATCTCTTTAGCGGCTTCTCTCGAGGGCGTTCAGCATCTTGGGAGCTACTCCAACATTGGGCACTACGGCTCTAACATTATTTTACTCCACCTACCGTCTAGCCTAACTCTTTATAATGTAACCGGCCCATATATACACTGCTCTTGATATGTAATCCACTAGTTCGCAAAGACGGGACATTGCTTTTAAGACGGAGCTGCGAAGACTGGTTAGGTGTGGTGCGCCTGTTAAACTTCAGAAGATATCTCTCAATGGCATTGAGGGTAGTGAGTAGTTTCTTAGACGTGGCAGCAGCGTCTGCCCACGTTCCTGCTGTGCCAATCTCAGCTTCAGTGGGCTTATTGTCTTTATCAAATGCAAGGAAAAAGTGCGCTCCGTGTTCAGTTTGAGCGTCAGTTTCAATTACTCGAAAAAACAAGACTTGATGAAAGTAAAAAATCAGAGCCCAACTACCTTATGAATCGAGGAATTTTTCATCGCATAAAATACAATGTTTCTTTGATATCTCTTCTTTCCATAGCACTTTACGTTTGAAGAAAATCCTCAGGACTTATTCTTCAACTCAATATAACATGTCGATGGTTTCTGCCTCATTTCGAATAATTTTTCTTCTCATTTCTTATTACTACTCCTTACCAGATTTTACCAGTGGAAGGCGGTTGTATCACCAGTTGTTGTGGTCAACATATAACTTTAGTGAAGAGCTGGCGGACAAACAAGCCTAATAGAAAAATGAAGTGCGAAGACTAATTTGAGTTGCAAAAGAGTTTGTCTATATATCATCGTTATTTATATGGTATCTCATGCTCACACACATCTTCATCTACCCTACTGCAGATGTTTGGCAAGGATGTGATTAGTAAGAGCAGAACACGCCAGTTCCTTGGGAAGTTTCAATCCAGTGATTTCAAACCTCAAAGTGAACCACGTAGGCAACCTGGGAAGAATGTGAGTAATGAAGAACTAGATGCTGCAAAGAGATGGATGCATTTCAAACTACGCATCCATTAGCAGCAGTGTTTGAGATTACTACCTCATGATTATTCTTATCATTATCCTTCAATGAAAGTTTTTGCTTCTTCAGTGACAGACAGCCTCGCAAACAACAAAGTACTTGAGCAGCTCCATGATCGGATAGTTTCTAATGGTTGAATTGAAATTAACTTATGAATCTGAGCTACGCTGACTACAAATTGGCTCAAATTCATAAAGTTAGCTCAACTTAACCGTGAGAAAGTTTGCATATGCAAGTAAGACCACTGTTAACATCGTCCTACACGACATGCTCGGCCACACATTTCAAAGGTGAAGCTTCTGAAGTTCAACGAGTTAGGCTACGAGGCCCTGCCTGCCAACCATTTTCGTCGGACCTTTCACCAAACGACTACCATTTTTTCAAACATCTTTACAGCTGCCTAAGAGGTCTTCTAAAACCAAGGTGATGTTGAAAAAGACTTCCGGAAGTTCGTGAACTCTAAAAGCTCGGAATTTTATGCAGCGGGAATAAACAAACTTGTGTCTCGTTGGAAAAGATGAGTGGACGGTAATGGTTACCATTTCGATCGATAACAGTGATTTTGAGGCGAGATATAACGTTCAAAAGTGTTTAAAAGCACGCATTATTTTTGCACCAACCTAATATATGCTCCAGCACCACGATCCCGTAGCTCAACGGGCGCCGCACGGGAACGTATCGTTAAGATTAAGCTACAAAGCACTGCCAATATCAGATGTTGAACCGAAGTGTTTGGAGCCCACATCTGCGCAAATGACTTCTTACGAGATGTAGCAGAAGTCGAAAAAGTCAGGCAAATTACCTATTTTTTTAGAATGACTGCACCATTTATTCTATTTCAAGATGTAGATTTCCGACGTGTTTGAATGGTTGACGCTGTTGCTAACTCAATTGAACGACATGTTGAAAGTCCTAAGAAATTATGATGTTCCTTCTCCGTTTTGGCTTATGCAGGTATGATCGTGCGAGGACAAATTGGTTGCTTCCTGGTAATTCATCATTTATAATGTACCAGTCTGAGCGTCCGGTTAAAGTCGGACATCAGATTCTTGTAGTGTTCTTTCATCGGTTGATAAGAAATAACAGTACTGACTTTTTTGTAAAGTTATAATTGTTTTTTTCTATCAATGCTTTTTTTAAATTTCTTTCCTCAAAACATTAGACAAGATAAGAGATTTCATGATTTTCTTCCCTAACGCGTCAGTGCTATATTTGGAGGGCAATAAAAGTTAACTTTACATCTATGTTTCTCTGAAATCTCCACAATTTGGAAACCTTATTCGAAATATGAGTTTCCTCCGCTCTCAACTATTAGCACAGAATGATGTGCTAACATGAAATGACGTGAGTATCATCATCGTAATGATGAAGATAAAACTATACATCAGACCACGTAGACAAGTTGGCTAGTGTTGTACCGAAACGGCCGTTTGTATCTGTGTTTCCACTTTTTGAAGAAAGGATGTTAGCAGTATCAGGGAAATATGCTTGGAAAAAGATATGCAAATGAGTCATAGAAACCCATTCTACCGTTGGTTCTCCCGCGCACCAATCCGATGCAGTAGGACCCGTCTCATCCCACTCTATGACTTTCTGGCACCGGCGCACCATCCGTGGGACCCGTCTCCCTCTCTTTTTGGAATTTCGTGACTGAGACACACACAAACGCACACACGTGACAGAATAAGCTCGTTACTATATAGCATGATAGTTTGCAAGTTTGGAAGTGTACATTCACATAGAAGTTTATTTACCCTCACTAACGTATGACACAAACTAACTTGGCCTAGCAAATCCAACATACATAAAAACATATAACTGGACAATATTGGAAAGGTAGAGGGCTTGCCTATAAGGTGCATTGCTATGGTTCGGCCCACCACCCGTGCAGAGTTTTGCATCATTATGGAGTATTTTCGTGACACACACACACAAACACACACAAACGGACTAAGCGTGTTATTATATGGCATGATAGTTGAGTCAAAACGACATGAAGCACGGACAGTTGCACAAACGGCTGCGCTCGAAGCGGCGTGGTTGAGCGTAGTGGTCGAGATCGTGTAAGGATCCTTGCTACCGGCACTCTATCGCGCTGCTTCTAGCGCCGCCGCTTACGCAACTGCACCGTACCTCATGTCGTTTTGATCCCACTATGTCTCCGGTTGCATCTATTTATTGTCGATGTACTGCCTGCGAGCCGGCACTACGATCGCAATGCTTTCCTTTTCGTTTCCCAGAAATGTTTAATCGCTCAAGTTTTAGGTGCTAATACAATGCGTTCGTTGATTTTCCATGTCAATTTAGAGTGAGTTAGGATTTCCTTCTGGAACTATTGTATCACAATAGACACATTTTTCAAACCAATACTCCTGCTTCTCACTCTCCACGCCGTTCGCAAGAGAAGCAATTACAAATGTTTTCAGCCCATCGAGAGAAAACGAATAGAAAATGCCGGTGGTTTCATTTCTAAAGATGACGGAGCATATAGAGTTCAAGGAATATTGGCAGTGTCCGGGTGTGTTTCCCTACTCATGCTTTCCTTTAAGCATAAAGATGAAAACAGAAAGTTACTTTGAAGGGTCTTCAAAATAACCTTTCTTGGATTAGATGTGAACTAAATTGCTCGTCTTGATTGCTTCTCCCATATCCATCTTTTATCCCTAATGCCCTCTGGCGATGATGGTTGATAGATATTGTTGATTTCACAAATCCTGTGCACTGTCACTTTGCTGAACGTTGGTTCTTGTTTAGGTTTTTCACAATGGATCAATGAATGTTCACGTCATATCCATCAATCTATTTGCCCAATTCCTAGCGCAGACGGCAAAGTGTCCAAACTTTGTGGTCCTCCCTAAAGAATAACGCAAATCGAACAGTTACACAAAGCACATGCGTCGACTGGCCGTAATTTTAGAACCTACAATATGTTAGAGAACATTACTAAACTGAACCAAAAATCAAAACAATCTGAAAACACACCCATGTGCTTTAAGTGGTGTAAGCAAAACAAACGTGAAGAAAGTAGGAACTAAATTGATAGTCTTCAAAAAAGATCTATGTTCCAAAGATTTATGTTGCAAAATGTATCACAATTTTGATTTAAGACGATATGTGTTGAATGCAACATATTACTCCCCACGACACGCTAAATTCTATTTAAGTGCAGCATATCACGATTTCGACGTGGTGCGGTGCACATGGTGGAAGCATAGAGTTCGGGTAGTAGATTACGGAATTCAGCATAGTTCCGCTCTTCTTTCTCTAGTCGTCACAAAAAAAACGGCGAGGACAACGCCGGTTCCGCGTCCATGAGCAAGCGGTAGAAGATTAATGACGTCTCTTCACCAGTCTATTCATGTAAAACCAATGAATATTTTGGTGAAGGTACCGTGTACATAAAAATGAGTTCTAACGTATCTTGTGAAAATTAAAGCAGTTCCACTAAATTTCTTATGACGATTAGGGAATAATCAAGAGAACCACGCTGGATTCTTTTCTTTATGTTTACGTTTACACACAAATAAGCGAGCAGTGAACAACAAATCAATCAATGATGAATTCTCCACTGTTGTTTATAACTTATTCTCAGCGTTTAACATGCTGTTCAACACTTGCTGCTGTCGCTGTTGTTGTTGTTCAAAGCATGCGTGACCATGCGCGCAACTGTTGAACCTTTTCCATCGGGGTTGCGACGCATCTATTAAAGGTCGAAGTTGCCGTTGAAGTTTGAATCGCTTAAACCGATTTTGAGCCGTCCCAAGAACAACTGCTTCTTCATAATCCATTTTACAAATCTCTCAAACAGTTTATGTGGCTTTAGCATCTCGATTAAACGCCAAAGAAGTACAAGTTGTCAAAAACGCTTTTTTTTGTTTACCTGGCACGTTACTTCAATGACCTGAAAAAATATCAGTTTTTAAAATTAATAAACACACATTTTGTAGAGCCCATAATTCTCTATCAAATAACACAAAACTCATTGTTAATTTTTCCCACACAAAATTTGCATTTAAAAAAAACTTCAGGACTTATAAATCAATCCAGGAGAATGTTTTACCTTCCTTGTTGGAAGCGTAATGCTCCAAACTGCACTGGAAAAAGTTGATTCTTAGTTTACCTTTAACTAAAGGTAGACAAGGGCCTGTAGCTGAACCCTTCCTATTCAACTTTCGTGTCAATGACATCATGCAAAGAACAATTGAGAAGCGCCTGTTTATGACGTCTTAGCACTATCAATGCGTCCCTTGTTTGACTTCGAGTACGCCGACAACGTAGCAATATTCGTTTCAAGCAGCACGAAATTGCAGCATGTTGTGAACCTTGCATTTAATCTAACATCTAATCATTGAAACGAGATGTGGGTCTGCTCAAGATCCTCAACAGGAATCAGGATGGACAGAAAACCTATTCAACTCGCGGATGAGTGTTGTTATGTGGTCTGTATACTAGCAGCTAAAAGAGAGATATTTAGCAAAGATGAGCTTAAGCCAGTTCAGCATCTAACTCATTGACCAAGTGCGTGATCGATACCCAACGTCAGTGAAGTCAGTTTGCGAGTCTACCTATCCGCAATTCTGTCTGCAGTTCGCTCTATCATGATGTAGGGAACTGAGCCTCAGGGAGCACCGTCAGAGGTGATAGAGAAGCCTGATCGCAAGAAAAAAAGCTGCTTAGATGATTGTTAGACTACGTGAGTTTCGTAGATCATGGAACAGCGATGGATGGTTTGGATTTTTTGCGAGCTCTAGCCAAAGAACGAACACAGTTGGCTTGGATATGTTTGAGAACGACACAAACTGGCAATGATGTGGACAATAATAATTGGGGCGATAGAACTAGCCAATGCGGTCAAGTTCGAATCTTGCTCATCTCTGCAGTCCAATTGGAGCAAGTGAGAGTTTTGCAGCTGTTGCAGCGGCTTAAGGAACTGCAATCTTCATGTTGTTTTCACCCGACTAACGAACCACGTCAGGTCGCAACATCATCATCCGCTCATCAACATCACAACATCCGCTCATCGTGTCAGGTACGTGGAATAAAACGCGAAAACATAATGTTCAAAAAGTCGCTAAAAAAACCAGACTTCGTTCACTTGGCAACTTATCTACTCAAACGGGCCCATCTTCAATGATGACCTAGCATCTTCTCCTCCTCCCTCTTCTAGTCATCCAATACATTTGCAGCCTTCGCCAGTGAAACTAGCGGAGTCCTTGATACTTATCCAGGTGAACGGTCACCTGATTCATCCGCGCAGCAAACACATCACTCCATCTCGTTGGTTGCTTTTCTCAAAGGCATTTAGCATCTTGGGAGCTACTCCAACATTGGGGACTAGTGCTCTTACATTATTTAAGCCCATCTACCGTCTAGCCTAACTCCTCATAATGTGGCCGGACCATCACTGCCTTGCCTAGATGAATGATTGCCTCGGATTGCAAAGACGTGGTTGTTTTTAAGTCGGAACGGGGAAGACCGGCTAGGTCTTGTGTGCCCAGAAGTTCAGAAGACATTTCTCAAGGGTCCATGGGAGGTGAGTAGCCTCTTAGACGTGACAGCGGTGTCTGCCCACGTCTGTGCTCCGTAGCAGAACGTTGGAAGGATTGTCAAGTCGAACAGGTAGGCAAGAAGCTCTTGGTCCTTAAGTTGGTCCTTAGCTTCCGTGAAAGGTGTAAGTGCTTCCCACGCTGTTTTCCTCTTTCTATTCATTTCTTCTTTCAACTCCACTTTTCTGAAGTACACGTGTTATGACATTTACACAATTTGGGAGCCTTGACGTTGTATTCCTCCGTCCTCACTGTAGAAGTTCTTCATGAACTCTTCCTTCCGTTTTATTTTTCAATCCTCTTCTCTTCCCGCTTTGTTCAACTCTTTGGCCGTCTCTGCTTCATTGGTACTTCTCGAGAAGAAAACGATATCGTTCGAGAAACGAAAGCTTGAGAGGAATCTTCTATCAACACGCATGCCAATTTTTTCCCAAGCAAGTGATTTCATCATACACCTTAATGCAACTTCGAACAGCTTCTTAGTATGCCTTGTTGTATCCCATTTCCAAGTTGTATGGATATACATATCATGCAGTATAATAACGAGCTTAGTCTGTCACCTGTGTGTATGTATGTTTTTTCATCTGTGTGTATATGTGTATATGTGTGTGAAACGAAATTAAAGGGGGTTCCACCACAGTCGAATTGGTACGTCGACGCCAGATAGCAACAAAATGGGTGAGACGGGTCCACCAGCGCCGTAGAGCGGTAAAAGGGGGTGCGAAAGGTCCCACAGCGTCGAAATGGCGTGCCGGCGCAAAATAGTTGTAATATATGGTGCGATGGGCCAAACGGCGTGGAATTGTTGTCCCATAGTGCGGTATTATCACGCAGTAACTTTGTCTGCATGTCGCAAAAGGTAAATGGGACGTCACAACTGTTTCATACTCGTGACTACTGCGCCGGTTGCTTTTCACCTCTATGACTTCTCCGTGCGTCTGTTTCCTTGCACCTTTGCCTAAAGTTGGTAACATGCGTTCCTCAGAAAGTGAAAACACGAATGAAACGAGCTGCTCAAATAGTAGCCAACAGTTTACATGATCTGAGGAAGAACGTTATCTTTATCACTACGATGTGGCGTTCACGTCATTTTATGTTAAACATCATTCTGTGATAGCTGTTGGAAAAAACAGCAAACAAAGCCATACTTCAAATAATACTTTCAAATTGTGCCTCTATTATATTGGTATCGAAAGAGTGTTTAAAGCCGAAGTTTGAATATTCTCAAAATGTAGAACCGACGCGTTTATAAAGAAAACTATGGAATGTTTTCCCTAAATTTGTAGTAAAAAAAGAAAGAAGAAAACTTTGTAAAAAAACAAAATCTGATTTTTAGAAAATGTTTTTTTTGGTTACCTATTTTTGATTGATTGATAGGTGAAGGCGATCGAAGAGAACACAACAAAAAACCCTGAAGTCCGGCTTCAGCCGGGTTTTTTTTTGTTATAATATACGATATATACAATATATATAATATATAATATATGTAACATATAATCATGATATATAATAACGGGCTTATTCTGTCACGTGTGTATATATGTCTGTGTGTGTGTGTGTCAGTCACGAAATTCAAAATGAGGGGTGCGACGGGTCCACCGGCGTCGAGTTGGTGCCTCGACGCTAGAAAGCTATAAAACGGCGTACGACGGGTCCACCGGCGTCAGATTGGTCCACAAGCGCCAGATACCTATAGAAGGGGGTGCGACGGGTCCACCGGTGCCAGATACTTGTAAAAGCGGGTGCGATGGGTCCACCGGCGTCAGGTTGGTGCGCCGGCGCCAGATAGTTATAGATGCGGGTGCGACGGATCCACCGGCGCCAGGTACCTATAAAAGGAGGTGCGACGGGTCCACCTGCGCAAGATACCTATGGGAGCGGGTGCGACGGCTCCAATGGCGTCGAATTGGTGCACCAACACCAGATAGCTCTGGAATGGGTGTGATGGGTCCCACGATCGTGCGCAATAACTTTGTGCAGATGTCGCGAAAGGTAAATTAGACGTGGCAACCGTTCCATATTCATGTTCACCGCACGTGTTGCATTGCACCTTTATGAATCCTCCACGTATATATTTCCTTGCACGTTTGCCTCAACTTGGTGCCATGCCTTCTTCAAAAGTGGAAACACCCACACAAACAGCCGCTTAAATAGTACCCAACAGTTTACATGATCTGATGTGGAACTTATCTTTATCAGTACGATGATGCTGTTTACGTAATTTTACGTTAAAACATCAGGAAGAACACCCATACTTCGAGTAATGCTTTAGAATTGTGTCTATATTATACAGAAACCGAAGGAGTGTTTGAAGCTAAAATTCGAATATTCTCAAAATGTAGAGCTGACGCATTAGAAACAAGACTATGAAATCTTTTGCTTTCATTTATAGTAAAAGAAGAAACAAGAAAACGTTGCTAGGAAAAGAGAGTTCTGATTTGACAGGAAATGTCACTGCTATGAACTTCCATTGATCAGTGAAGGGAAGCAAAGCTAAAATCACAGAAAGTCTGAAGTCCGGCTTTAGCCGGACATTCAGACTGATATATATATATATATAAGATACATTATATATATAATATATATAATATATATAATATATTATATACAATATACCCGTCTTAACACCTGGCTAAAGTCGGACTTCAGACTTTCTGTGATGTTCCCCTCACTCCCCATCACTGATCAATGGAAATTAATAGGACTGGCATTTTCTGCAAAAAAACGCCTTCTTCTTTTTTTTTTTTGCAAATTTAGGCGAAAGATTCCATAGTTCTCTTTCTATTAGCGTTATTTTTACATTCAAAAAGTATTCAAACTTTAGCTTCAAACTCTCCTTCGGTACCCACATAATATAGACACAATTTGATAGCAGTAGCCAAAGGGTAATCCTCCTGCTTTACCCCCAACAGTTATCACAGAATGATGTTTTAACATGAAATGACGTGAGCGATATCATCGTACTGATAAAGATAACGTTCCACGTCAGATCATCCAAACTGTTCGCTACTGTTTAAGCAGCTGTTTGCATGGGTGTTTCCACTTTTTGAAAATGGGCCGGATTGGTGGACCGGCACCAGATAGCTATAAAATGGAACGCGAAGGGACCAACAGCGTCGGAATCGTGCGTCATAGTGCAGCGGTAACACTGTGTGCATGTCGCAAAAGGTAAATAGTACGTTGCAACCGTTTCACAGTGCGCACAGTGGCCACTGTGCGCGTTTCTTTTCACCTCTGTGACTTCTGCGCGTATCTATTTCCTTGCAGATCTGCTTCATCTTGGCACCGATTCTATAATTTTTCACCCCATTTTACTGCTTTACACCGCCGGCACACCGATCCGACGCCGTTGGACCACCCTCTTTTTCGAATTTCGTGACTGACACACACACGTGACAGAAATTCGAAAAAGGGGGTGCGACGGGTGCAACTGTGCCGAATTTGTGCGCCGGCGCTATAAAAGGAGGTGCGACGGATCCCACGGCGTCGGGTCCGTGCGCTATAGCTGTGAGGAACGACTATAACAATCCTTTTGAGGAATGTGGCTCAACATCGCCTAGATGCCCCTTTGTACTACTACGGAACTGCAGAGGAAGTAAACTCTGGATCGTAAGTGCCATGCACCTAAGGAAACCGCTGAGGACAACAACAAGGACGGCTTCTATGGTCAACTCAGTGCGCTGATGTCTACAATAGGAAAGAGTGTAAAATAGCAAAAGCAAAAATAACAGATCTGGAAGACGAAGAATGCAGAACGAAATTCCGCCAACGTGTATGTGTGTCTGTACATATTGTAGCATATCGGATTCTGTCAGATTCCTTCACAAACTCCATCTAGGACGCTGCAAGTGAAACGCTCCCAGTTTTATTGCCGTGGCAGAAGTTTGCATTTGCATCTGCGGAAACAAAATCCACGTGTAATTCTCGATGCGTCGCCCGCAGCACTGGCGATTTCAGCCGTGAAAAGCGTCTGAGAAGGAGGTTGCGTGGCCAGCTGCAAAAAGACCGGGAAAATGAAGGACAGCAAGAGCGAAGGAGTTTGAAAAGACGTGAGAGGACAAGAACCCGCAAAACGCCTATGCTTCACTAAAACAGTATAGCGGCAAAATGGAATGATGTTTTCCAGCCCTCAACACCGCCAATAGAGTGGCTGTCGGTGAAGCAACCCTTCCAATTTGGAGGCATCACTTCAAGACCTTGCTGAACAGACAAGCGCCGTCAGACCCTGAACTCGAGCACGTTGATATACCGACAGATGCGATTAACGAGGAACCATAGACCGAGTCGGAGGTTCTGGTTTGCATCCAAAAAAATGAGGAATGGAAAATGTAGCGGAGACGACCGAATTAGTGCAGAAATACGGAAATATCTTCATCCTTCTGCGGTTCTTGAGATGACGAAAATCATACGTTTAATATGGATTGACGGAGACACCTGACTCGTGGAGACACGCTTTCACAACTCTCCTACACGAGAAGTTATCCATGCTTGACCACAGGAACTATCGAGAAATCTCGATAGTTCCTGTGGTCAAGCATGGATATTGCTTCGCGTTATGTACAAGGTTTTGGAGCGGATTATCCTGGACCGAATTACTGAAAATCGCGAAGAAGCAACGCGCGACGGGCAACCCAGCTCTCGTCCTGGCCGATCTCCAATTGACCACGTTTTCATCGTTAGTGACCAAAATCTGGCAGCGGTATTCGAAATCAATGCAATTAGGCTTCAAAGCCGCCTTCGTTTCTCCTCATCGAGGCCGTCCTCTCTCTTTGTTCGTTCGTGTTCGCTAGCTTGATGGCATGAATCAAAGAACAACTGCTGTAGTTCGAGCACCAGGTGGATGTGCAACATCGTTTGGGGGTAACTGGTAACTGGAGTAAGACAAGTGGCAGTGGCAGGACTTTTCTGTTCAATTTCGCCATCGACGACGTTGCGACATGCGAAGAGCAGTATCACTTTCCTGCCGATATTATCCTAGTAGCATCAGGACGCCCCTTGATCGACCTCGAGTACGCTGTACATCTGCGCCCCGACAAATGCGTGCAGATGCGGGTTTCTTCAGGACCTCGGACGGGAATCAAGGTGGACGGACAACTGATCGAACTCTTCGATGCGTTCTCTTACCTTGGCTGTACGCTGAACAATGGCGGCTACGAGAAAGATGTTCAGCAAAGATGCGCTTAAGCCATTTTTGCATTTAACTATTCAACGAAATGCTTGTGGTCGACCCTTTCACCAACGAAGCTCGAGCTGCGAATCTTTCTACCCGCAGTTTTGATGTATTGGTCTGAGGTTTGGGCAGCACCATCTACGGAGAGGCTTGATTGGACGGAATGTAACCTGCTACGACGGCTGCTTGGCTGACTTTGGGCTAGGATATGTCACAATAGTCCTTAAATCGATGTGGTGTACCGCCGTATGATATGTGGACGATATCAACGTCTTGCATCACAACCGAAAGTGTGTACACAAAGTCGTTTCGTTTCTTTGGTCGTATACTGAGGAGACCAACAAATCCCTTTCTATCCTTTATTTTTTGCCGATTTTCTTCCGCAACTTTCACCAAAGTACCATGTTTAAAAATAAAAATTAAGTCTTAAAAAATTTGTTGTGATAATGATCAAGAGCTTAGGTTAAAAAGGACAAAGAATGGACCAAATGCGAAGGTTTGTCATACGTACAATCTTTCGTTTAGATTAGATCTCTGTTTTTTTCTTATGAGTATATATTTATTTTCTTCCAATATTTTCATCTTTCCCCCCACAACTGTTTACCGCCTCGTAGTGGCGTGGAGGTGACCCTGGGCGTCAAACTGCGATGCACAGCGGATGTTCGTCCTCCTTCAGGGTCTCCCAAGCAGAGAAGGAGTTCGACACATCCGATTCCAAGAAGTCGGAATCCGACATTCCGACTTCTCAGAATCGGAAGCCTAGCTAAGAGTAAACCACTGCTACGATTCACCACCGTCTTGGCAAAATGTCGCAAAGTGGTTCCTTGATCCATATAGGTTGGGCGACGACGTGTGGTGAAAGCTACGCTCGCCGTGGCAGGGTTGCTTAGTTTGGGAAAAAGTCTTTTTGCCACTCTAGCATATTCACTGCCCCAGTACTCTGCACACCGGGCCCTGCCGTCTCAGACGTCGGACGGCATCGCGACCGGTAAGAGGCGATCAAATCTCTGGTTGCTCAGGACGTCACTGATTCTGGACCAAGGCGACACACGCTCGACTCGCCATGGAGACTGTCTCAGACTGTGTACTTACAACGCGAGAACAGTTTCCACAGACGCTGATCTGCATGCCCTTCTCGGAGCTGCAGAGCGTATCAAATTCCACGTGATTGCTCTGCAGGAGACCAAGTGCAGAAGGAGCGACGTACGACATATGAATGACGGTACACTCGTCATTCGTAGAGAGAAGGTTCAGTCGCGAAATGTAGGCGGGGTTGGTTTTGTTGTGCATCCATATGTCGTCCATCTTGTCGATTCTCACGAGATCCTGTCACCTCGTCTGGCCATTCTTCGCCTCCGTCCTCTGCGCCAAAAACCCATCCGTATCATCAACTGCTACTCCCCAACATCAGCACCTGATGAATCCGAATTGGACGCGTTTTACGAGGAGCTGGAGGAAGTAATCTGCAACGAGAAATCCTTCTACAAATTCGTTGTCGAAGACTTCAACGCAAAAACTAGGAAAAGCCACAGGAGAGGAATACAGGATCGGAAGATTTGGACTAGGGGACCGGAATGAAAATGGCAATCGTCTGTTGTTGTCCGGGCTGTTGTCCGCCGCTCGCCTCTTTCATGAGAACTCTCTTTTCATGAAGAAAGATCATCGTCGGTGGACATGGGAATCGTCCAACGGCGCGACTTGTGCAGAGAACGACCACATGCTCACCAACCGGAGGTGGTGTCTACTTGATGTCTCAGTAGTACCATCTTTTTGTAGTGGTTCTGATCACCATCTCCTTCGTGCGAAAATACGACTTAGCCACACGATGGAAAAGAACATCTGCTATCAACAACGAAGGAGTAAAGAAGTCGTCTGCGACGACTGTATGCTCAAGGACTCCTTGTTTCAAGGTGACTTGCACATCGAGGAGGACCCAAACGTTGACTTCGAGATGCTGCTTAGAAGATTACGAGCCTGCGCCTCGAAACCGCGCATGACAAACTTAGATCGAATTTCGAAGAACACTAAGGAATTGTTGGAAAGAAGAAGGGCTTTGAAGCCTGATCCGAATGCATCGCATATTGCGCGGTTAGTAGCAAACACTAGCTACAGAAAAGCGTTGTAGGAGGATCTTTTGAAATACAGGCAGAAGAAGATCCTGGAAGCAGCACAAAGAAGAACGAATCTTAAAAAAGTGCCACAGAGATCTCCGCGAATGTAATGTTCCGCTAGCAGCCTTGCTTAGCGAACACGGGACTCGCATGTCTTCTTGTGGTGAGATGGAAATCATTACGAAGAGGTTCTACTCGAACCTTTTCCGTTCATTAACTCCTGTGTCGAGCCCGATCATCCCCATTGGTAAAGCTCCACCACTTCTTCCTTCGGAAGTACGAGTCGCTATCAAGAGCATGAAACCTGGCACAACCCCCGGACCTGATTTCATATCAGCAGAATTTCTTCGGGCTGGTGGTCATCCTCTCCATCTTACCAGCGCACGTGACATCCTACCTCCAGAAAGAAAGGATCCCAGACCATTGGAAGACCTTGCGATTCGTTCTTATTCATAAAAAAGGTGACCGAGAGGACCTTCAGAAATACCGTCCAATATACTTGCTGAGCTTCTTATACAAAGTATTCACCAAGATCATCCTCACGCGCATGTCTAGGACGCTGGATGAAGCTCAGCCTCAAGAACAAGCTGGATTCCGCCAAGGGTTCAGCTGCTTGGACCACATCCAGACCGCTTCGAGGGTCATAGGGGTTTGCCGGGAATACCGCCTGCCCCTTGTTCTAACCTTCGTCGACTATGAGAAAGCCTTGGACAGCGTAGAAACGAATGCAATACTGTCAGCACTGGTCGATCAAGGTGTGGACGCGTCGTATGTGAAGACATTAGCCAATTGCTACGATCGATGCACGACTAGGATACAGCTTTTCCACCGCTCTCTCACCATACCCATTGGAAAGGGTGTACGACAAGTCGATACTGTATTGCCGAAGCTGTTCACGGCTGCATTGCAATGGATAATGAAATCACTACCCTGGGGAGAAAGGGGCGTACCTGTTGATGGAAGGTTTCTCTCGAACCTTCGTTTAGCTGACGACATCGTTCTCTTTTTGAGCAGTACCAATGAAGCAGAAATGATGCTCAACGAATTGAACGAAGCAGGGAAGAGAATAAGACTGCGAATAAACAGAAAGAAGACACAGCTCATGAACAACGCCTACTGCGAGGACGGAGGAATACAACTTGAAGGCTCAGGATTAGGAGGAGGCGATTAAACAGATGGAAGACACAGTTCATGAAGAACGTTTACTGCGAGGACGGAGGAGTAAAACGTGAATCCTCTTATGTCATGGAAACGTCGTCATACGTATACCTTAGACGTTCTATGAACATGGAAAACGACTTGAGGGAGAACTCAATAGAAGAATGAGAGCGGCATGGGCAGCATTCGCAGCCGTCAGGAAAGCTACAGACCAAGTGATGGATCAGGATCTTCGCGCCCATCTGTTCGATTCGACAGTTCTTCCAGCGCTTTGTTATGCAGCGGAGACATGGGCAGACACTGCTGCCACATCTAAGAAGCTATTTACTGTCCACAGAGCCCTTGAGAGATGTCTTCTGAAGTTTAACTGGCGCGCACAACACCTAGCCGGTCTTCGCAGCTTCACGTTAAAAGGAAAATCCCGTCTTCGCGACCCAGCGGAATACGTATCGAAAGCAAAACACAGATGGGCCGGTCACATCGTGAGAAGAATCGACGATAGATGGACTAAAAGAACGCTAGAGTGGATCCAAAAAGATGCTAAACGCCCCCGAGGAAGACCGCCAACGAGATGGGGTGACGTGTTCGCTACACGGATGGACCAGCTGAGAGGTCTGCTGGATGCGGCTCAAGGACTCCGTTAACGTCAGTCACGAAACTTGAGAACATCTTCGATGACAATGGTGAGGGAACGAAACGAGTGGAAGAGATGCTGGGGCCCGCACGTTTAGTGAAGACGGGCCATCTAAGTATCTCAGTAAGTACTTTCATCTTTCTTGGCATTTGTACACACTTTCATTTCTTTGGTTATTTCTCATGTATGTGGATTATGTTTACTACTTAGTTCGGAGTGTGTATATACTTTCTGTTAAAAATCAGAAAGTTTTTGGTGCTTCGGTTTTCTGAATGTTGTTGCCTAAAAATTGTGTACACCAGAAATACAACAACCTTTCGCTTCTAACTCTTTTATTTTTGTAGTGTTTGATTTGAGATTTCGAACATTATCGTGTGTTTGTGCCAAGAAGTATTGAGCTTGGGTGGGACAAGTTCGGCTAATGTTTGGCCCCAGAAGGCAGCTTTAGAAGGGTCCCAAAGCGGTGACTCGCTGCGCGAGCGCTAGAAAACAGATAAATGTGCTGGGAAGGGTCCGACAGCGACAATTAGGTATCTCGGCGCTAAAAAAGTAGTAGGACGATTTCTAAAGCGTCAGATGGATGCGCCCACGTCGAAAAGTGGTGTAACGGAATCTACGACATCAGGTAAGCGTGCTAGGGTCAGAGAGCAGTGCGGAAGGCACGATGTCGAACGGGTGCGCGGGCGCCAGAAAGAAGAGTTGGAACGAGTTCCATACAAATTCCATCAAATTGATGTGCCTACCCGGAGAGAACAGTAGAATTAGATGGGACAGTTCCAATGACGTCAGAAGGAATTGGAAGTTGTCCCACTATCTCAGGTGGATGTGCCTGCACCAGAAAGTGGAGTGGTTTGGTAACGCAGCTCCTTCATCAGATGGGTGCATTAGTATTAAAATGTAGTAAGACGACTTTTACTATGTCGCGGTAGTGCGCCAACTTCAGAGAGCAGTGAAGTATTGTGAGCACCCTGCGTGACATTTCACTGGAATGTATTCCTCCATATATGTCCTATCCTCCACACGTTGCCCTCAATGCTTGGCAAATCACTTCTTTAGAAGTCAGATACATGCATGCAGACAGCCGCTTTAGTAGCGACTAGTTCTTTACGCGACCTCAGATAGGTTCTTTATCTTTACAAGTGTAATGATTACACTCACGTCATTTAATCTTATCACGCGATAAAAGAGTTCATGTTATAACAGTATAAGAGGAATTTAGATGCAAAATCAAGTCTGAATATTCTTGAAATGTACTACCGACACCTTTAGCAGAAAGACTGCAAAATCACTAAAAAAAAAATACTTGTATTTCTAAAAAGAGGGAGATGAACTGTTGTTAATAACAAAAAACACGTTTAATTATGTGGCTGGAATTTATGGAAAAGCTCCTGCTTTAAACCTTTATTGACCACTGAAAGCGGGCGAAGCGAGCACTACAAGAGGTCTGGAAGTCCTACGTTAGCCGGACGTCCTGAATGGTCATTCTGCAAGACCAACCACTCTATTACATATTACAAAGATCTTTGCTTCATAGTTTATACAAGTTGTTCAAGCCAAAAACGCTTCCCTGCTTATGTGAGAAGTTAAGTCAGATCGAAATCACTTGATCTTCATGTTGGGTTCCGTTGTCGAGCGTCTAATTGCTTTCGTTACGTGAAAGTCACTAGACGCTGCATGTTGGCAAGGCCGCAACGGCAAAAACGAGCGTCGTGCAACAAAGACGCTACGGACGCTTATCGACGGTAAGCAGCAGAGATAATTTAGCAGATTTCCTAGAGCTCATATGAGGTTTAGAATTACATTTCATTTGGTAGTGAGCAGTATTAACTACATAATCTACTTTACAGATCATTTGGAGACACATTCCTGAAACGTCTTGGAGTCCTCACCGTGCACCCAGACGTCCTTCGCGTAGATCTTGCTACCAATCCGCTTAAGTGAGTCTATTGTAGACCATTTATTTTTCGTATCGTAAGTATGTATGGCAATTCTTCAGAGACTGTTGAGCTTGTGGAGGATTTTGTCGTGACACAAATCTGCAGAATGCGCTTTAGTGGATACAAAAGAGATAAGCTGGAAAATGCATCCAATAGAAGTATATGGTCCTAGCCTCACGACGCTACTACAACTGAAAGTGATTGCGAAAGAAAAAAGAGCTGAACTACTCTTCTATGAAGAGTATTTTTATTTCATAGTCAAGCCCCATTGGAATCAATTTCGGCCAACTTTACCTGAATTTTAACTGTATTGTTTGCCCGCTTGTTAGGCTGAAATAACAGTCATCTTGAAGAAGCTCTTAGAGCCTTTTTGTAGCTTTTTTCAAACGCAATACGAGAACTTCCATGCGACAGACCAACAGATACGTTTGATTTGCTCCGTCCTAGCGAGTAATGGCTAACTTTCTATCCAGCACGAGATCGCAGAGCGACATGAAAATTATTTGAGCTGCAAAAAATGTGCGGCACCTTTCCACGTTCTTTGCCGTGGAGAGATGGCGATAACCCATCATTGCCGCTTTCTTTCACCATATACCCGCTCACCCGCGCACATTTATACTTTTACACTTCTATAGATCAAAATGTTCGTGGTGTCACAACACTGGGTTTGGACAGAGCGCCTTGCCATCTTGAAGGTAGCACATCACGAAATTGCCGGTGTTGCGACCTCTCCACGAGTAGAAATGAGTAAGAGTGTAGTTTATGACCATGAGCGTCATCACTCTCAATTCTGCTTAGTAGTCCATTAAAAAGGTTCAAGAAAAAGAATCAGTTGTGCCTCCTAACCCTTACGCTTCAACTTGTTATGCGATAGAATGTTAGCAGTTCCCTTATCGTCTATCGTCTCTAATATCCTTGATCCAACTAATCTAAATCAGCAGAAGCTCCGCACCCTTCACGACCGCAGACGCGTTGCGGGGGATATCGTTTTAATACCTACAACAAGCTATATCATTGGTGGCACCGGTGCTACGAGGGCTGTTCATACGCCTTTTTCCCTTTTGCTACAATGGTTGTTCACATGGTTTTTACTAGTGGGATCATCGTATTATCATCTCATCATCGTCAATTTCGTATGCCAAGCTACCTTTAATATCTCTACAGCGGGGAACGAAATGCGACGGACAAAACACAACATTGAATGTGCCTCATCTCCATTCTTTGGTTACTGTAGTCTGCTAATCTGAAACTGTGGGCTCATAATGTCTAAACAATAACGATTACTCCAGTATTCACACAAACATGTAACGGAGTAGTTTTATATGCTAACCATCATTATGTATTCCAGGGCTGGTGTGGTGCAGTCAGATAGAGGTCCGTTGTAGTCACACGGTCGATTGTTCGAAACCACCTTGGTGCAAACCAAGCCTCTCATCCTTCCGCGTTGATAAATTGGTACCAAACTTGTCTGGGAGGATGAAAACACTGGCTTGACCATCGTCTGTCCCCGCAAGTCATTGTAGGCGAACATGCGTTCCAAAACCTCAACGATTACGAGCTGCAGTAAAATGTGTTGGCGCATACCAAGTGGATAGATACGCCAGTGACTTTATACTTTTTTTATATGTATATATGTTGTATATTGTATATACTATTGTATATTATGTACTCTTGATTTCTGTAACGCACTTCCTTCTTGAGTGGTACTGTCTGCATGCTGCGAATACTGGATCTGTTTTTAGTTTTTTTTTTTTCAAAATGTAACTAAAGGTGGAGTAGCCGTCAAAGAGGGAAATAAAACTAATTTTACATGATGATCACGAAACTGTCGCTGTTTCTGCGTTCTAATATTCACTTAAAGGCATCACTTCACGAATCTGGGGTGGTACGGATTTCCAGTGGCAAAAGACTACGGCGTCGCAGATTGCAGAAAGGGGTGGGATCCCACTTAATTCTTCCTAACCGCCGTAAAAATCGGCCCGGAAGATGCGGCGCGTGGACAAGGGTGGCGCGCTCCAATAGAACTCGACCTCCCTTAACGCTCGAACTTCTATTGGAGCGCGCCACCCTTGTGCACGCGCCGGATATTCCGACCCGTTTTCATGGCGATTAGGAAGAGGTGAGCGGTATCTCACCCGTTTCTGGCATCAACGACCTGTTTAGTCTTTGGAAATCGGGAATCCATACCACCCAAGATTCGTGGTGTGATGCCTTTAGGTTGCACTATATGTTTCGTGCTGTAAATAGTTTGAAATTTATGAAAACCTCTCTTTGCTATAGGATGCGACAGTCAAACGGCGCTTTTTTGTAGGTAATAAAAAAGACATAGCAAAACATTTATTTTCTTCATTTAATGCAACGAATGTTAAGAGCACGAATGAAAATTATTTGTGCACGTGAGGTAGGGTGGTTCAAGGGTGTTGAACCCGATGAAAGTGACGAGTGGTTCGGAGAATAATGTTTATCGAATTGAAGTGAAACACATACCAAATTGCCGGCTATTACATATATACAAAAGCAACAACCCGGGTACAGGCGTACCGCCTCCCTGTCATATGATCCGACTAGGAGGGATACAAGTACATAAACATAATAAATTGTTATATTGTATAGTCTGAATGTGTCGAATTCATTTTAAAGAAGGTTGGGTTTTCTCGAATATCACGTTAAGTAGGTGGCGGTCATTTTATACAAATAGTTCTCGTAGAAGCTCTCGTTGATCGTCTTAGTGCTACCTATGTTCTATGTGTTGCTACATGTGTTGCCTGCCTTATTACCAATGCGGTCTTCATCCGCAATTGTAAGTCCTGTAGTTCTGCGGAGCAAGTCTTTGGCTCGGGATATTCCTGTAAACAATAATTATAACGGCTAATATATCGATTGAGAAGGCCATTGAGTATCTTGGTTCCCACGAATAGGGCTGTTCGGAAGGAGATATTTCAGTAAGATAGTTGACACCTTGATTTTGTGGTCAATTATTCCCTCTTGGCCCAAACTGAAATGGTTTTCTTTTAGCAGTTTTCTAACAGAGACTTCGCTTTTCATTTCATTTCATCCAGCTATGAGATATTCGATATGGTATGTATGATACTTAACAGCGCTTTTCGACACTGTATGTAATTTTACAAAACTGCACTCGTTGCAAAGGAGCCAAATTCAAGATCATTCCAACAACCTGTCTGAAGCTACTCTTTTTTTGGAAAGATTTTAAAACCTTCTTGTTGTCAGCAATGTAAGCAACACAGTCTCTTTAGGCGTTACAGACTCACATTTCCCTCACAGCAAATCCGCGACCTCAACTAGCACATAATTGTGGGGCTAGACAATACCCATATGGCAGAAGTTTTTGTGACAGTTGTTCGCTTCCCACTTGGTTCCCAGACTGTTTTTGGCAGCTGTCGGGATGACAAACGCTGGTCCACCAGTGCATCGCATTTCTCATCGAACATGTCTACAAAGTAGCAATTTACTATATAGTCGGGTCAAAACGACATTAAGCACGTTGCAGTTGCATAGGCGGTTGCACTCGAAGGACACCATGGCGAAAGCGGTTGGAATTGAGGCGGGAACTGCAGAGGTGATAGCAAGGGTCCCCTCCACATAATAACCGCTACGTTCCACCGCGCCTCTTCGAGCGCAGCAGTTTACGCAACTTCGCAGAGCATCATTTCGTTTTAAATCTATTATCCATCCATAACATATGATCAAGGTCTGGATTAGCCGCACCCAATACAATACAAGTGTCTCCTGTGTTCTGACGCGCTTTTCGAGTACTACTTTGCATTTTGGTGTTTAAACCTTGGATCCTCCTTGGAGCGATGAAGCTCAGAAAGATACCGGTCCTTCTCCACTCTCCTATAGTAGTTTCTGAACAGGATTACTTAGCAATGTTTTTTTCCAATTACTTCTGTCATTTGTTTAGCTCTTAAAGTAACGACCACCGAAAACAACCATGAGGAGTCCCTACGGGGCGCGATTCTAGATGGTGGTTACAACAAGTGTATGATAAAGTGATAAAGTGGTGGAAAGCCGCTACTATTGGGCGAACTTTTTAGAATGATTTGTGGGGGCGAGCCGATGTGTAATGTTTCTGCTTTCATCCACACAGGGAAGCCTGTTTATTGTTTATCGACCTCGTTGAGATGAAAGGTTTGGTTGGCACTAGTACGGTATCGAACCATTGACCAGTCTCACTAACTGCGCTATACCTGCCTAAAAAAAAGAAAGGAGGAAGTGTTTCCATGTGCAGATCATTAACATGGTACCATTTCTTCATCTATTATGAGGCTTACAGTCTTGACAAAAGTGTTGTATCGGGGTAACGCACCACGTCCTCGGTGAAAGCGTGTGCTCGCCCCGCTCTAAAGACCGCTTGGAGCAATTAGGAATTCCTACGAAGCGATGTTTTGGAGAAATGTACTGAGATCAAAAGAAACTATCGGACTAGCGGGAAAAGGTTTCTGCCTTCTTTTCGTTCTTTTCCTTCTTTCGCCATGGTGTCGTTTCGAGCGCAACCGCTTATGCAACTGCAACGTGCTTAATGTCGTTTTGACCCGACTATATAGTAATTTGCTACTTCGTAGACATTTTCGATGAGAAATGCGATGCACTGGTGGACCAGCGTTTGTCATCCCGACAGCTGCCAAAAACAGTCTGGGAACCAAGTGGGAAGCGAACAACTGTCACAAAAACTTCTGCCATATGGGTATTGTCTAGCCCCACAATTATGTGCTAGTTGAGGTTGCAGATTTCCAGTGAGGGAAAGTGTGTGTGTGTAAAGCCCAAAGAAACTGTTGCTCACATTGCTGAAAACAAGAAGGTTTTAAAATCTTTCCAAAAAAAGAGTAGCTTCAGACAGGTTGTTGGAATGATCTTGAATTTGGCTCCTTTGCAACGAGTGCAGTTTTGTAAATTTACATACAGTGTCGAAAAACGCTGACACAAGACGTGCTTGGCGAATGCCTGCACTGAGCACCCCTTTACAATCTGCGGAAAACATCCAGGACTTTTCGCTTCGTAATGTTTTCCTTTTTCGTTTGATAACATATGATTACGTAACATGGCAACAAGACACAGTCTCAACAGGCTCCTTTTCCCTTTGTTACCCTTTTGTTCCGAGGTGGCCTCTGAAATCCTCGTTGTGGGGTTGTTAGCGGTACTAGTGTTGCTTCGAGAAGTGCGCTGGGGGCAATGAAAGAACGATGCCAACGAAGCACACTTGACTCTGCAAAGTTGCACCGTTCAGTGTGCGTCTCTGTTACGGAGACACCTCTAAGACAACGGACCGCATCATGAGGCTGAGAAGATTTTGACATGAAAGTATTTGGAGGTAAAACAACATAAATATACAGATGGATATTACACGACACTGTATACGAGGAGGAATGAGCAGCTCTCTTTGCAATATCGGCGGTGTCTCACTTGTCTCACTTGTGCACAGCTCTTAGAAGAGAATAGTTGTAACGACACAAAATCACAGTTGTCACAAAATCGCCATACCAACAGAATAGCACTTGGAAACTCTTCATGCAGATGATGATATGACGTTCTTAGGAAAAATGTTATAATGAAGCCTATCTGTTAAGCATGTTCTAGCCAGCATTTCTGATTTGTTTTTATGATTACGAAGACTTTTATGATTTTATGATTTTTTTGATTATGAAGACCCGCTATTTTAGAACTTTGCTTGAACTGTAAACACATCGGTGCATACGATCAGAAATATTATAAATATCAAAACGAAATAAAACAAAACGAATATCAAAGATAAAAATCAAAACGTATTGTAATACGACAACGCAGCACGTTCTCGCCGAAGGTGTGCACTGAGCTCTTTCTATAGTACACCGAAGACTCACAGGACCTCTTTTTTTTCTCTATTGAAGTCCATTCGTATTAGTTCTATCATCTGTTTTGCTTCAAGGATGCCACTAAGATTTAAGTAGAAAGGGAGTGAGATTTCTGTTTTTCTTTTTTTTTTGCTCTATTGCCCTTTTTTGCGTACGATCTTTATCTTTGTTGGTCCTAATACGGAAAATACCCTCTTCTACTGGTTTGGAAGTTTCACCTGGTTCCAGCGTCTCTTCAAAGGCTTCAGATTGCAAGGATTAGATTTTGACCCTTTTTTAGCGCAACTGTACATAGTTAGCCTTTTTCTAGGGCGAATTTTGGAATTTTATTACAACTACGATTGGAAAAAAAGCCAATGTTGCACGAAGAAGTGGGACGTTAGCCCAATAGTACATTATTACACGAAAAGAAGTAAAATACAAAAAAAAAGTCGAAAGAAAGAGTTTTGAGGAGTTTGCCGCATACCGTAGTGGTAACTATGTGCACGCTGCGGATTGCCATCGTCCTATTATCCATAACAAGTTCGGAGGGACCCTTTCTTGTGCCTTTTCTGGATTACTAGGTGGAATGAGCTCATACAGGTAAACTACACCTCTACCTCTACCAATTCGTGAAGAGATCCGAACATCGTCAATTTTGTTATACGCTGCCTTTAGAGAAAGAAAGAATCATCAAGAGATTGAGTGCTGGCGGGTTCGAAAATTAACCAAACAAAATGTTCCGTATTACGAATCACATCACAGAAAATATATGTTCTGCAACGATTATACAACCCTGTATAAGTCCTCTCAAACTCATTTATGCTCATCTTCTGCACTGCTTCTTCGACATCTGCGGAATAATAGACACCTGGTTTCATGTCGTTCACTCCTTTTTTGACATCGCTTTATGTTCGTTGGACGAAACATCGCAACTTTCTTGTCCTTGCAACTGTTGTGGTCAACATATGACGCTGCAGATCCTCTCACGATCATCTTAAACAACACAAGACGTGAGTAAGGCATGAGTGCCCATCAACGGGAATTTATTTATTCACCTTGTCTCTGTGTGACATGTGGTGTTCTTGCTAACCAACGCACATTTCCCGTTGTGAATGTTATTGCTGTTCGACTCTGTATCACGCAGACGTTAATTTTTCTGTAGCTCATTGGAAAAAGCAGAATTCAAATTTACACTGCGTTTTTCAGTCCTTCGAAATATTTTTAAAACATAGCTTGGTAATGGAACATGCTACAAATCGCTTCGAAAACTCCTAATTAGCAGTATAAATCGCTTCTGTGCTCCGTGAACCTTGGCACATCAAAAAAGTGGAACTGGTAGAATAGCAGGGAGAGAAAGGGGAAGGAGGAGATGGGAGGGAAGAAGAAGATGGAGATCGATTGAGTATTACTTAGTTTTCGACTACTTTACCATTAATTTAATAACATACATTCTTCAATCCATTTAATAACATTGAATTGCCAGAGATGCTCAGATTGTGCGAGCATTGGTAGGCTCGGAAGATAGTTAATAACTCGGAGAAGAGGGGCGATCAAAAGTATTATGTAAGTGTTTTGTAGAAGTCAGTTTTTCGCAGATTTATCGGGACCTTCCAATTTTTTTTGTAACTTACTTGGGAAAAATTGGAAGCTTCACTTTTTTATTTTTTCCATCTATAAAATATTTTGAAAGAAGCTGACCATTTGAAAAGGAGATGAAGTTTTTGTCGTTCCTGCCGTTTCATCTAGAGAAGAGTCGCATCAACTCGCACGATCGTGTAGAATTAGAACCTGTGCGCAGAGTCAAGCGTGCTTTGAGATTTTCCCAACGGAAAATCTCAAAGCAAGGGGGGATTGGGGAGTGGACAGGATCGTAAGAGGGTGAGGAAGTACAAAGGGATCGTAAGAGGAAAGGGAAGAGTAGGAAACAAATGAAGATATCAACGAGGAAAGAAGGGCAGGGTAGTCGCTGAATTCGGTTCAAAAAAATGTTATAGAGGAGGATTTTTGGACCAGAATTCAGTTTTACTTCTATAACATTCCTTTCCGTCCTCTGAAAAGTTAGTTGAGAGAAACTTGAAAAATTTACAACAACTCTCAACTTCTCCTCAAGTATCTTTCAAAAGAACTAAAAGATTTTTAGGAAAGGTAATTGAACTTTTTGCACTACGAGCCTTTCTCTATAAAATGCACCTTTACATCTCTTTCTGTGTTATTTTGGCACCAATGTTTATTTCAACCTAGCAAAATTCAATTGGTCCAGTAACCATTTCCAATCAGGCTCAGTGTTAACCTTTAAAATCACCTCGAAATCGTGCCTACATGCTGTAAATAATGCTGAAAATGAGATTTTAAAGAAACTTTTGGTAACGCATTCTTCTCGGCATTTTTTTTTTCGCTTTACAAGATAAGCATTCCGGTAGTGCTAGGATTATTTACCGTGCATAATCACTGTCAAAGAGTAAAACAGTGTTTAACTCATATCAAGCGTGCATTCAACAATAAAATCTCTTTTGACAGTGATTACAGATGTACAGAGGTTCGATGCCAAGGGGAGTCCTGACTTTTGCAAAACGAGTGCGCATCGTTAGGTACCCGCAGCCTCCGCGACAATCTATCCTTCCTAGGGGAAGCGACTAGCAACGGCTATCGTTAATTGCTCTGCGCAGCAGTTAGTAGCGTCAGCAGAGCATTGCGCTGCGTTCGCCTTCGCCCCGCCCATCACATCGTCCATCTTCGGCCTTCATCGTCTAACGAGGTGCAAAACATGCCTCGCAGGAGCACGTTATCTCTGATATTGCTTCTGCACAGAGTATCGATCGCTTACGTGTAGAGATACATCGAACGATTGCGCACGAAATCCCAGAAATAGAAAATAGTAGTGTTTTATTTATGTAAAACAAACAAATCGAAACTTTTACAAACTACTGCAGTATCTTACATGTATTAAATAGTCTGTATGAAAACAAAATTGAAATTAATAGAATTGAGACAATAAATTGAATCTTTTAGAAGTCTGCTCCATCATTTAATTGCAATACAAATACGGCACATGATTACAGTGACGTGATGATGGATGGGCGTGGCTTAGTGATCACAGGTGGACTAAGGTATACCTGCTCTGGCCTACCGACAGCCTCTTTTGCAGGCACTTATTCCGCTGCAGATGATCGGCTTCCTACTGATCATCTGTAAAGTACCTAACGACCGCCCCCCCCCCCCTTGCAAAACGGAAGAAAAAAGTGCTGATAATGGTGCTGGACACGTTCTAAAAGTATCTCCACCTCTTTCCTACCACTTAAACACAAGTTTACTCTTTGGCAGTAAGTATGGACGGTGAATAGCCGTATCCTTATCGGAATCTTGATTCTTGCAGAACAGAAAAAGTTCTGATAAGAATACTTTACGGACAGTTTCTCTAAAATTTCGTTGTCATAGCATCGCTTTAGCGTCAACTTCATGTCGGAACAGTGGAAGTTCAATCTTGCTTAAATCTTTGGATGACTTATTAACTTGTCGATAATTTTTTATATGGAAAACAACGGAAAACTGTTGACGTTCTTTTGTTAGGCTGGCGCTCCGGCTTCGTCGCCTCCGTCGGTTTCTGACTGGTTCTGCAGGAGGATCATTGCGAGATCTGAGAGGTCATATGCGGGCCCTAATTAGCACTAGCACGAGTATTAGCGGAGTAATTCTATCATACAACATTTAACCAACATCATGGCGACGCAGCTGCTGATAAAAGGGCAGCGATTTCTCATGTTTGTTCGGTTGGGCTTTTTGCGAAATGGTAACATGTTGTAGATGAGGCATTCTGGGAAATAGGCTTAAAATGTACTTTTATTTCTCAGTTGCCAATGGAGTGAACCACGTCGAAACATCAGCCGCAATAAAAAAAAACCTCAAAGGTTTTCCGATGCCTACCATATAATAATTTATCGACTGTTTGATAAGTCATGCAAAAGTTCAAACAAGATCGGTCTTTCATGGTTGATCAAACCTTTCGATGGCAAAGCGTTAACGTTAAACATAGTTAACAGTTTTGACCTTCGCTCCACATAAGTTCCTGACAAGTTGTAAAGATTAAAGGAAATTCGAATCACGTCCTTTTCAAACATAGACAACTTCAAATAGGATGAGAAAAAGTGTTAAAATTATATAATGACTACTTCCAAAACATAACTAACTGAATCGAGTCTGGAACGAATTATTCCGGAAAAAGCGATTGGCTCAAACGATCTGGCTGCGAACTGTAGTAATTACGGCGTTGGAGTCCTTTAAACTATCTAGGTAAGGAAATTTCTAAACCTAGACGCGGAAGGAAAGAAATGTCTGTAGACTGGTTGCTAAGCACAGCGACACTTGTGTCGAAGATGTGACGAACCCCTAATTTTCCATATTTCTCTAATTCGCTCTCACCAATATACATTGTCTTCGGTAGTAAGTAGAGAGAATAAAAGTGAGCAGGATGGACCGTATAGCAGCGATGGAGATGAAGAGATGATGGAGGAGGTTGGAAGAAGTTCGACAGATACAGAGGACCGCCACAGAGATATTTTCCAAAGAATGGAAATGGTTATTATAGAAAATTCTCGTCGCTTAATGTTCAACAAGCAATAATATTTGTTTAGGAATATGCCACAGCTCGCGAGTCTCTTTTCAAAATGATGAGAAACCCAGCGGAAGGCACGCAAATGGGTTTGGAGCAGGCGGAAATCAAGCTGAGGGAATTCTGCAAAATGATAGAGGATTTGGCAAGAGATGCTGAAGAGAGCGAGAATAATGAGCGCTTGGCTTGCCATCCAGAGGTACCTCCATTCGGCCGTCCTCGAGTGGTGACTCCGATAAGAAATTTGCATAGAGTGTGAAACCAATCATATCTAAAAAGAAATCCTCTAAAATATTTGTTCAGCAGTCCCACTTACGCAAAACAGATCAGGCTAAGCGAAAACACATGCTGGACATTCCGGACTGTGTGCATGACGAGAGGGACGCGTGTACTCTTTGCCTTCGGATGCAGCCAAGCAGTAGCAGTACGAACAATCAAATTTGTTGGAGTCAATGTCCAACATGTGAAGATTAGATGCACACCGAAGGTATCAGCCACGGCGTATGCCCTCGCGACGGAACAGGGTTAGGCCGAAGTGATGCATAGGGTTCAGAATGACGAATGTGTTACACTTATTTACTTAGTGAGATATGAATGTACATGCAAATGTAATGTAGTTTAATGGTACAGATGGAAAATTTGACTCGTATCCAAACATACATCCGGCTGCGGGATGCTCCGCCCCTTGGACCAATGCTGACGCGCCGCGAAATTCAAAATTGTACACCGAATAACTTTTTCCTCTATTGTTTCAGAGGAATAAGCTTTGAGAAAGGTAGAATATGAGTTCGTTACGGTGCTTTACGTACTCTTACCTTCAAACAAACGATGAAAATATCAAAATAAAACTAAATCCAGGAAAGAAAGGAATTATGATCTCCGAATTTCAAACTGAGTAGGGAGTGAAATTGGAACTTAGGCTCTTTGATCTTTATCATGCAGCTAAGCTGAGCTGACGATTACTCCAGGTAACTGGATAGTTAACTTCTTTTACTCTTCCTCTGTCCAGTTTTCTTCTCGTTTTTCCATTTGCTCTTGCATTGCTTTCCATATTTAATTTGTATTTTCATTTCCTTTCATCTTTTGCATAATCTCTTTTCTACTCGTCTTGTTTCTCCGTACTACTTTATTTCACTGTCTTATTGTTTTATCTTATTCCCATGTCTTGCTTTTTATAATCATTAGTTTTGTTTCTCTGCCTTTTAAAGTTGTATTTTTGTGCCTTTCCTTGGTTTTATGTCTACTTTATTCTTTTTGCCTCCTCAGAAAGGCTTATGGTTCCAACCTCCTTTTTTATTCATGCAGCATGGTTTATACCAGAAATTTACCTTGTACCTTACACCACTCGCTTACTTCATTCGTGTTTGTTTCATTTTCGTGTATCTCACTGTTCTTACATCCATTCTTGTTTTTGTTTCCGTCTTTCACTCTTTCTTCTTAAAGGCAACCTACCACGAATCTGAGGTGGTGGGGATTTCAGGTGGAGTATCCGTATAGATTGTGGAGATGGGGTAGTTCCGCTCATCTCTCCCTGCATCACTGCAAACAGCCGCCACCAGAAGGCTGTTTTGTAATACGCCATCTATTGCAACGCTCCACCTCTTGCGCCGCCTCCGCCCTGCGATTCGTTGAAAATCAATTTGAGTGATTCAGGGAGAGATGAGCGGAAGCATCCCGGTCTCCATGATCTACGACCCCGTATACGGATACTCCACTTGAAATCCGTACCACCCCATTTGTGGTATGCTGCCTTTAACCTTACTCTCCTTTTTCATTTTGTCTCCACTTCCCAACATGTGCCCAGTTGTGTTGCTTACTTTGCTCCTACCTATGGAATGCATACTGCATTATTACCAGCACTTAAATCAAGTTAATGTATGACAGGAATATCGAAGCGAAAGGAACACAAGTCATAGAAAAAATAGTGATTTTTAAATGAAAGTAACGACTCTTATCCAGTATCTTTTTCTAATTGGAAAAAAGCACTTTTTCTACAGAACATCCTGGATGATGCAGCTCCAATATTGGTACTAGATAAAGAAAAAAGTGCGAAAAAAAGGCAGTGGGGTCCATGACGAAACCTAGGTAGCTTCTTCAGACTTTACCTGAAGTTTCAGCTTGTAAATTTTTTCAAATAACTTTGTTTTTGGTGTCTTTAGACTAGTATTTAAAATTTTTTTCTTTCGAAAAGCATCCAACCAATCTTGGCGACAGAAAGGGTAATCAAACTTTCTCCATATTCAGGCCTAGCGCTTTTCATAGGAAGTAAACGTGCGAAATTTGCCGAAAATTAATACTTTTCTGAACACTGAATCCTAAAGTTTTACTTAATTTCCGTTTTTGGTCTGTGTAAAAGTACGACTACTCACTCGTGCTTCCGAATTTTACCAGTTCCCAATCTCAAATCTCTGCTTTAAAAAACTTAAAATCAAATCCAAGCTATTGAGGCACTTCGGCTCTGGTGATGCTATTACGTAATGGGAAAACTTGACAGAAACGTGAAGAACACAACGTCGCTCCTTCTCCTGTTACTAAAGCTAAAACAGTAGCGAGGTTAAAAGCCGGTTTCCAGGTATTCTGTCAATACTTAATACTGTGGAAATCAAATGAAAACAGCAGTGATCTTAATTATGTTGAAAGAAGTTCGCCTTCAAAAAATAAACAGAATGAAAAGAAAACAAATCAAGTAAAAGAGGGATGTAATAGACGAGGAGGAGAATGAAAACTCAAATTAAATAAGCGATAGTAATAAGGAGATCAATGTAAGAACAAATAGAACAACGAGAAGAAACTGGACAGGGGAAGAGCAAACGCTGTTATCTATGCAGTTAGCTAAAGTCATCGTCGTTAGCTGCTTGATAAGGATCAAAAAGCCTAAGTTGCAGTTTTATTCCTTACTCAGTTTGAATTTCCGGAATCATACTTCCTTTCTTTCTTGGTTTTAGGTTTATTGTGATACTCTTTTCGTTTCTATGATGGCAAGAGTTTGTTTGAAGCACCGTAATGCACTCTTTTAGCTTTTTTTTTCTAAGTATGATCTTCCGACACAGCAGAAGAAGTAGTTACTCGGTGTACCATTTTGAATTTCGCTGCGCGTTAGCATTGGTCCAAGGGGCAGAGGCTCCCGCAGCCGGGTGTAAGTTTAGATACGAGTAAAAATTTGGTGATGAAAATTATGATGTGACACGGGAATATGAAATGCTATCATTTGCATTTATATAATGTATGAGCTTTGTATAGCACAAATGTTTGCGTTTCTTGCAGAGTCCAGTGGTTCTCATGATTATATACAAACACAACAACAAAGGATGACAGAAGGCACAGCATACGATGCCAAAAAGAGGAAAAACATTGGAGATAGAATATCGCAGTGTAGTGACATGGATTAGAGAACAAATTGTACATCTAAGACAAAAGCGCACAGTGAAAGTGAGTACGCAACCGTACATTACCAACATGTAAAAAAAAACAACCAGAAATAAGCATATAAATGAAAAAATCATAGTAAAGGGAACTGACCTGATTGATACTGAAAGATTGGAAAGACGTAGTAATCAAAACCAGAAAATATTATTTTAGATGGCGTAAGTGCCTTTATGTTGTGTGTACCATACACAGTTCACAATATACTCGATGGCTGATGGGAACTTTGGCAAGGGTGCACGCAGGCACTTACGACATAATAAAATAATATTTTCTGATTTTGATTTCTATCTCTTTCATATCTTCCTCTGCTTGTCAGGTGAGTATTATTTCTCGACATTCCTCTCGCTAATTTGTTAGCCTGTTGGTCTCTTGCATGTATTTTGTGTACGTTTGCATACAAGGTTCTTTTCTGTGGATTTTTCTCAGATATACGTTATGTCCTCTAATGCGTGCTATGACAATATGATAATTCCATGGTTTTTCTTCTTCTTTACGTTGCCAAAAGGTGTGTCCACGGGAACTTTTGCTGACCCCTCGATACAATAGGCTATACCTCATGCCTAGTTAAACGAAGACTTCTTAATACCTCTCTGGATCCTGAAGAATGGGTCATGTAAGCCTGCAAGCAAGTCGTTATCGGAGGTTGTTCTCAACCAAATTAGTCGAACTATTTTCTCTGTTGTTCAAACGTATTTCCAATCTACATAATGGATGTCACTCCCAAGTAAGTAATGTTTTTTCTTCTTTCGCTTCGTCATCTCTTTTGTGTACTAGTGGGATTGTTGTGATTCTAGCATTGCCATGAATGAATGCCCAGTCTGTGGCGTAGCTAAAAGTAGAACGGAGAGGCACTTTGTCGATGTCTATGGATATTCGTAAGGCCAAATTTCGGAACTTAAGGTTCAGAAAAAAAGCCGGAGAATTGCTGTATCGGAGAAGCCAGTTTATAATTGTGACTACTGTGATACGAAATTCATCAGTATTAGTGGGTTGAACCGACACAAAGGAACAAAGCGAAGAGAGAGGTGGAAAACGAGTCGGTCGCAAAAAGTTCGACAGATGTAGAGGATCACCACAAAGATATTTTCTAAAGAAAGGAAGCATTTTCTATTTCTTTAGCGCGCTCACTTACGCAGAGCAGATTAGACCAAGCGAAAGCCAGTCGTGGACATTCCGGACTGTGCGCAATACGAGAAGGACGCGTGTGCTGCATGCCTTCGGATGCAACCAATCAGTGGCAACACAGACCATCAAATTTGTTGGATTCAGTGTCAAACATGCGAAGTCTGGATGCATACCGAATGTTTCAGCAACAACGTGTGCCCTCGCAACGTAGCAGAGTTGCAGAGAAGTGATGTGTAGCATGACAAAAACGTAGCCTTATCTATTTGATGTGTCAGTTCTGTGATTAAAGTTAAGTGTGTACAAACTCAAACAGGAATTATTTATAAATGTGGTATGATTACTCAGCAGCAGAGATTGAGTAAGATGTGCTAACAAAGCCTAGGCCTCGAGGGAGGTATCAGGTAGAAACATCGCAGTATATATATACAGCAAGAGATGTAAAAAGAAGCGTAAAGGAGAAGAAAAACGATGGAATTACCATATTGCATGTCATAGCACGCATTAGAAGCCATAACGTATATTTGAGAAAAATCCACAGAAAAGAAGCTTGTATGCAAACGTACACAAAATGCATACAAGAGACAAAATAAATTAGCGAGAGAAATATCGAGAAATAATACTCACCTGACACGCAGAGGAAGATAGGAAAGGTATAGAAATCAAAATCAGAAAATATTATTTTAAGTTTTAGTCGTGACTGCGTGGTGCGTGTAGTTACACACGTAACACGACGCCATCCACTTCCGCCCAGGTTGACTTTTGTACGCTTATTTCGCAGGGTGTAACTTTTATCATTCTTCCTAAGCGCGTTATTTATAGCATGATCATTCTCCTTTCGTTCATGTGCTAATGTTGATTGCCTTTCATATGCTAGTGCTGTATGTACGTGCTCTATCCAGCTGTGCTTTTTTCCCCGATGTTCACAATGTCTTCTAATGCTTAATATAAACTGCAATGTTCCTACCTGATATCTCCTAATCATGGCTCTCGGGAAAATGTGGTTGGGGGCTACTCACTGATGCCCTTATTTTGTTCACTATTTATTATTTACTATATTTGTTTTTATTTACTCCCAGAAATAAAGGGGTCACTGAGTGCCCCCCCCCCCTCCCCCCAACTACATTTCACCCGGGATCTCTCACTCGTTAAACGGATCACAGCGGTTAAACCCAAGGCTACGTGGCGCGTTCCCAGGTGGGAGGTAGGTGCCTAATCGCGGACTAAAAGCGATCTTGTGCCTGCCCTGAGACGCAAGTGGATTTGTGCGATGAATCCAATGTTTCTGCTGTCTGGAAAAAACAGCAAAATATCAGACAAAATGAAAATTGCTGGATTACTTACCTGTAAGCGCGAGAAAACTCAAATGCACCTGAAAAGCAAAAAAAGATCGCAATTCCCATTTTGGAGCGCGGAAAATCCAGTGTTTGAGCAATACACACAACTCATTCTGATTAGCGCCTGTCCGGTAAAATGATGCGCCTTAATTCATTTTGTAGTAATCAAACCCAGAAGATACTAATTTATGCCGTGAGAGCCTGTGGCCTGCACACGCCACATCATGTTCGACGCCTAATCTTAGTGGATCATTAGTAGTGTGACTTCTACACATTCTACACGCTTGTAGAAGTGCATGCTCATAATCAAAATCACTTTTTCTCCCTATGATAGTTCTCCATTGTTCTCTTCTCGCAGGTTGCGCATCTTTTTTTTAGTGTAGTAAAGTTTGGAATTGCTGGGATCTCTTCTTTTTGGTTTTTACAGTTTTTTTTTTTAAAGATGTGGTAGTGTGTGAATAGGATCACGTAGTCCTAGTGAAGTCCTTTTAGTTTAGTTTTATAGTTTGTTTTACTCCTAGGGCTCTTCAAAGACCTTAGCCCGTAGGGATTTCATTCCATTCTTTTTTTGTGACTACACATACTCAGCCTTCTTCAAAGGTAGATTTTAGAATTTAACCGGAATTCGATCACAAAGACGTTAATCATGCACAATTACACGAGGAAAAAGGAACAGAATAGGAATTTTTATCAATTAAAGTCTCAGAGGCGTCCTAGGAGTAAGAAAAATAATCGATAAAGCTAATGCGAAAGGTTTTTGTTAAGACTCCCTTCGCATAACAGTGCATGAACAGGACTGTAGTCCTGTTCATGCACTGTTATGCGAAGGGAGTAATGAAAGACCAAAACAAAAAAAGAGGTGCGAGAAGTTTTACGCGTTATCGTAAATTCCTATTATTTGGTACACATAGTGCGCCTCTACCATTTTAGTTCCTTTGGATTGGATTTCTGACATTTCTGACCCATTTCTCCGTGTAACTGTACGGGTGCGTGTAAAGAGGGTCCCGGCGGAATTTCGAGCTTGCCCCGGTCATGCCTTGTCAGAGGAATTAGCGATGGTGCGTATCCTAAAGAGATTCGTTTTCGTTGGCACCTAAGTAGCTGACTCTGCTTCCCTTCCGCTCATCATACACTGCATCACAGGCTAGGATATAATTCACTGTCTACTAAATTGTTTCGGAGAATCAAACACATCCACTGCAATATTGTGATGTGAGGTGAACTTCGTACGTCTTACCAGAAAAAGAAAATCATACCAGAAGTAAAAGAAATCCTCACGTGAAATATGAGATAAGGATGTATCTAATAGATTCAAATTACGTATATAAAAATTTTCGTCAGAACGGAACATTCCAGCTTTCAAAAGTAACGGTAATGAGAATTATCGTTATCCTGTAACTCACAAGCTTTTTTGTAGCCTAATTTATTAAAAGACTTACAAAGGGACTTTCTGACTTCTTGAAAGTTACAGGAAGAAAAAGAGTTCAAATTTGATAAGAGTTCTAGACTTTCTGAACGTAATATAAAGACAAACTGACTCCCTTTCTTCATTAGATCACCATACAAAATCCCATGTACTTCTATCTGACTCCATTATTCTTTGACTTATTGGGTAATTGCGACAACTCACACCACTCTTCTTTGCATATTTCCTTGTAACTGCACAGTTCTTTGCGCCTCTATGGCCAGAAGAGAATCTTAGACGGTTGTCTGCGTTTCTATGAACGACTGGAGCGTGACCTCGTCGAGGTATGTTTGCGTATCTGCCGGCATATCCACTGGGCACGTTATGTCTCGGGGGCATTCGCGGAGAATCCGCCGGGACCCTCTTTACCGTTTCCCTAATTGTACACGAGAAAAAATGTGGCAGAAATGAGGTACCCAGAGCGGCTGTCAGAATATATCCTTAGGGGAGGCGTGCGTCGATGATTGCGGTGCGGTCGGTAACGACGATAGACCCTTTTACTGCGCATGCAGGATGCCCCGCTCATCTACTTTCTACAGTTGAGCCTAGGCAGATTGAAGGTCTAAGAATTCCGGAATGCGATGATGACCGTTGCAATCCACGTAGATGGTGGACATGAGCATGGAGTGGTGTGTAAAACTCAAGAGACAGCACACTTCTTGTCGGATTCAAAAATTGAGGAGTTTAGATCTTGGTTTTATCTGTTCTTGAAATCCTATTTGTAATTGAATTATTTTTCTAATAGTATGTATTATTTATGTATTATTCTCGCACCCTTCTAAACATGGTTTGTTTCAGTTTATTTGTTTTTTTATTTGTTTTAGTTTGTGTTAGATTATTTTATTGGTGTTCGACTGATTGTTGATGCTATCAGTCGTCCTGGCAAGTGCAAAAACTGTCTTGCAAGTACACAATATCCCTACAGGCGTACCTTGCGGATAAGACCCCACATAATCGTCAGTCAACGATTGCTTTTAGCCATATCGATTTCTTAAACACGGAGAAATGTGAAGTGACTAACAAGTGTACAAAATGAAGCCAAATTTTTTCTCGTAGAGAAAAATAGAAGTCGTAACTATTAGAATATGTGTTATAGATTGAGCTGTTATGTATTCTTTTCCGTAACAAAATAACGATATTTACTCGCCTAATTCATATAGAGCAAATGTTGAAATATGTCAATCAGTCTGATCTCAAAATGCGCCTGAGGCCTATACTCACCTTTATGAACTTTATTTGGATCCTCGAACTATGAAAGCGGTAGAGTATCTTACAGTTATGTTGTTATACATAGCGGTTGTGACTTTGAACAAGATAAACGGAAGTCACAGCTAACATCGCATTTCGTTGCCTTCCTAATAAATAAGTTGGTTTCACTTTTGCATTCTGTTATTCCATCATTGGTTTGTCATTCTTGAAAGCAATGCATTTTCCGTCATTTTTATCGGGCAATCTTCATTTACAAACGGGTTTCTTATTGTGGAGCTCATTTTTTACCATTTCATCTCCTTATAAGCTCGTTTTGTCAGGGTATCTAAGTAGATACGTCTTGCAGGCCTTCTGTGTAAAGGGTGGGCGGAGCCTAAGGAAGGACGGTGCGCTTGGACAGGCATAGCAGCGATTGCTGCTGCAGGCACACACTTCGGCTGCACCCAATTTGCTTTCGTACCTCCTGATCTTTCACTGGGGTGATTTTCCTCAATCGCACCTCACATTCCCATTTAATACTATGATAAAGACCTGAACTTACTTCTTGCGCTTACTATAAATATGTGTGTACTTGAAACACACCAAAAGGAGCCCTAGAAATCCATTTTTGGAATGCTAAACCTACACCATTTCAATGAGTAATGCCTGTTGCTTTTGGGCTATCTATGGTTGTGCTGTCGACGGCTTAGGGGAGAGACTTGATAGGAACTAGTGCATCTTTGGTAGCCATCTCATCCAGTTTAGAGAACCCAGTAATCTCCGAAATATTCTAACATGTCTGGATTCCATGACCTAGAGATGCCGAAAGCCTCATTCTAAAGAGAGGTGTGTGTCTATATTTCGTGAACTCCACAAAATACGTACCAATGATTTATGACTCTGCCTTTAAGTTTATTGGTCACAGTTACGATATGTCATAAGATAAGATTTGCAAAGTTCGGTTTCGCTTTGACTGGATCCATTTCTAACCCCATATGGCAATGGTGTTGCTGATATAGTGTCGTTGCACATAGCACGTCGATACCGTAGTGCAGGAAGTCTTTGTAACCACGTTCAAAAAGTCATATTCAGAAACTGAGTAGGTTGGTGTTGTCATGCTAATTGATTGTCCGCTAGCAAGTGTTTTAATGAAGTAGTTACTCTATACAGAAATTATTTGTTGCAGTGAAAAGATGTGAGTATAAGCATTTTCATAGTACACCCCCAAAGAGTCACATGTGTGTTCATGAAGATGGCCCGCCTAGGGTAGTTATAAATCAATTTTCTGCCTCAATGATCTTCCTAGTTACTATCACTTTAGGTGTCGGATAATTTGTTGAGCAGTTTCTATCGAATAGTCAACCATCTTAATTTTCAATTAAAGACAGCAGATTGGAACATTGTCAGCTTTGGGATCTCTCTACGAATAGGTAAAGGCAGGGATGTGGTTCTACTTTCTAACCTTGTTGTTTTTTAGAACGTGGACAATTCGAAACTCCGCAATTCAACCAATATAACTCAAGTAAGCAGCAGAAGCTCACCATCCCGCACAATAGCAGACTCGTTGCGGGTTGCTATCTGCTACTAGTGAGTTGCATCATTAGGGACACATGTGCAACTAGGGCTGTTTCACAGGACTTCTTCTGGGTTACTAGGAGCGATTGAGTGTGATTGCGCTCCGTTTGTGTGGTGCACCTCATCGCAAAAGTCCTCACTCGGTCCACTGCACAGCTTCGAGCGCTACCACTTGCGCAGCTGAACCGTGCTTCATAACGCCTTGATTCTACTGTAGTCCACGATTACGAGGGATCACACTCAATTCTTCCCCCCCCCCCTCTCCCCTCAATTCCAAAAAACGCTTTTATATTTTCGTCTTCACAACGATGGAACCTATTACGCTATAGGGCGCTGATCCTTGGATCCAACTAATATAATTCAAACAAGTATCAGTAGCTAAGAGGCACCCACGCAATTGCAGACTCGTTGCAAATCATCTGCGTTCTACCATCCGTAGTAAGTTGTATCTTTGGGGAAGCGAGAGTGTGGGGCTACTAAACATGCACATTTCTGGACCTGTATGGAAAATTGGACTCTTACTCTTGAACATGTGAACTTACAAATGTCTACTCATGCAAAGATTCCAACATCGAAGATTTCATGATTTACTGCTTTTAAGTAGATCCCTGACCCTAAGGAGTGCTGCATAAGGCATTTTGGTGAATTCAATGTTATCTAGTTTAGGTTATTGGCTTAGCTCCAATTGATTTTCTTGTACTCTTTTTTGCAGACGTTCAGATTGTGTGGGGTTGTCGGAACCGGTTGCCGTCCTTTACCGGCATGTTTTATGTCGTTGTTAAAGGCATCACCCCACGAATCTGAGGTGGTACGGATTTCAGGTGGCGTATTCGTATACGGGATCGTAGGTTATGGAGAGAAGGGTGATTCCGTCCATTCCTTCCTAATTGGCGCAAAAAAACCGGCGCAGAGGACGCGACTTCGAGCGTTTCGGAGCGCTATTTTCTACGAGTTCGATTTGAGCGCGCCAGCCTTGTGCACGCGCCGCATCTTCCGGATCGTTTTTTTTTACGGCAATTAGGAAGAAATGGACGGAATCACCCTCCTCTTCATAATCTACTATCCCGCATAGAGTACTCCACCTGAAGTTCGTACCACCTCAGATTCGTGCGGTGATGCCCTTAAGGAGGGAAAACCTCAAGCATGACATATTCCCTCTTCTCCCAGATGGTGAGGAGGCAACTGAACATGGCTGTTGAAGCGATAAAAACCTAGAGTGATTTTTCCCTTTCTTGTTCTTGATGACGTGGCTGTTCCTTTCGGATCCGGAGAGCAGTCAACTTCGTCATATGATTTGCGCCTTGACGGGTGTAGCTAATGCTCTTTGTCACCCTGCAGCTTCAGCCAAAACTTTCGCTCTTCTTTTTTTTGAAGCTCTCTTTTATAGTTTTTCTGCAAAAACTCATGAGCACAGTTGTAGGAGTGTGGTTGCTTGCTCCATTAAGCTGATATTTTAGTAAGAGTTTTTAGAGGTTAGTGCCATACTCTTCTTAAAACACTCAGGTTTCCTTTTTCACCTCCGGTCGAGGTGCCCAACGAACTTGTCATGTTGCCTGCACCATATATGCGATAGTTTCAGCCGTTGCTCCGACCCTTTTCACTTTTGGACGGTTAGCGAAAGGACTCCGTTCACTTTTGAATGCTTGGCAAAGGGATCCCTTCACTCTTGGACGGTTTTCGAAGAACCAAACGCCCCTCACTTTTGGACGGGCGGCGAAGGGATCCTCCTCACTTGCGCTGCACCCCATGAGCTAGACTCCCTTCACCTGCGGAGAGTCCGGCTCCTGGCTAATCGTCTTCATATCCAAGGTCGAAAGCTCATACAGGATCGCAAACCACTGTTGTATTGTCGTTACATAGATGATTGTTTTGTCGTTTGCCCTATACACGCCGAGATGCCTATAGACATTTGTTGCGGTTTTTTGAATGTGCACATCTATCTGCGGACTGGGGTGTGGGAGACTAAGTGGTATCGAAAACCTAGTAGCGAAATCATCTTAGTCCACTACCTTTCAGCGCATTCCAGCAGAATGAAAAACTCCATCATAGGTGACATGTACGACGGCAAGGGTTACATTGAGCAGCCAAAAAAAAAAAACATGGTCTCTGAACTTGGCTCACAAATTTGCTATATCCAATGGGTACCTGAATGGAGACTGTTACTCGACAGATACAACACCTCTCCCGAAGATCCAAAATAGTGGATGGCCTAGAAAAAATCCGCTCTGTCTACCTCACATATCTGATGATAGGAGCTGTGCAACTCCTATTTTGCGGGTTTGCACACATGGAAGAGAAGGTGATTACACGGTTTCAAGAGTGGTGTTCAAGTGCAGGTTGTGTGGTGACGATTATGTAGCGGGAACGGGAAAGCCCGTTGTGTATTCGGGTCAAGGAACATCTACATGGACTCGTAAAATCTAAGCTTCCCACCTCATTCAGAGCACACCGTAAAATAAGTCATTAAAACTACGGAATACAGGTGAAAGTTACAATACTATCCTCCAAGTCCGAGATCATAGCGTGCACTAAAGACGCGAGCGCCGAAGGCATTTTGGACAAGTATCACAAATTTAAAAATGAAATGAAAGGGTGAGTGCATTAGGATCACAAACAAACTAGCCTCGCATCAAACTCCGTGCGCGTTTTGATCTACGGTGCGGGCCGTGAGGTACCCATAGAAAATCCTTTGTGATTCAAAGTTGTGGCACGTGGTGGTCTGTTACGTTATCAGATTCAGCAGATGAGATGGGCACTAGCCGACGTGTTGTCTTTTGAGTTTACCAATCGTTTGAATGTTTTCTGTAGGTTGATGAGACGGTTGAGAGATGAGTCACTGATGCTTTGATTCTTGTAGGCGCTGATGAAGGCAATAACACCAAAATATTAGTCTTGGCTACAGCTCAAGCAAATCAAAGACCAAATGATACAAAAGCTACTTGGATATTTTTGTTCGCCCCTTTACTTCTTATTCGGATTCTTACTTTCTTATTCGAGTTATTATTTTGCTTTTTAGTATAGTAAGATTGATAAGTTAGTAACATTCTATCTATTCTCCTTTGATTCTTTATGCTGCTGATAATGATAATAGAATAGAAATAAGGCGCAAAAGTGCACCACAGCATCACTGTATTTCCTTAGGCGTATCTTAGGGATGGTTGCATGGTCGTTACTATGCCGACTGCATATCTCTGTTTGGGAGTATTGATTGTTGAGTATGCATACATCAAGCTGTTGTTCTTCAGATGGTAAGTAATAATGGAAACATGGGAATTGAACGGTAAACGTTGAATGCGTGCTCTTGAATTCATGCGGAGCGATCTTAAAAATGTGTAGAATTGTTTGCTCCCAGAAATCGATTTATAGATGATACTCACCTTTTACTAACACCATTTGAAAACTTTGAGTAAAACTTCCTCTAGACGCAAAAATCATAGGCTAAAAGTCTCAAATTAGATAGTGGCACTTTTCATGATATGAAGGGATAAGTCCCTTCTTTGTTCTCTTGAGTAAGTAATCAATCTTTGACTTACTTTCTACTACTCTAATACTCTTAGAAATATCTTTCTGATATTTTTGCATCGTTTTCCACGAATTCCACTTTTCAACACTTGCCTGCTGCGTCTCGTTGTGTACCCACAGCTCTCGCGATAACTTATGCGCCAGTGCTGCGGTCGGTGCTTACAAAATTATGCATTAATTTTGTTTCCGCCGATGCAAAGGCAAACTTCTTCCGCGGCAATAAAGCAGAGAGTGTTCTCCTTACAGCGTATTGGATGCAATTTGTGAAGGAATACGCATCACTAAGCTTCTTACTGGTACGTGCTCTAACATGAATAGACATATGTTGACGGAATTTCGTCCTGCATTCTTCATCTTTCAGACCTGCTACGTCGATTTTCGGTTGAAGAGGAACTCCTCGGTTTGTCTTTTGGAACCTCATCTTGAAGCTGAGAAGACAGTGGTCAGACTCAAACGCGACGACTATACCTCACTGAGGAATGTTTTTCTCGTCAGGATGTAGTCGAGCTGAAGTTTGAGACTTCTCATCAACCACAGGCACTGCTCCTTAAGCGTAAATAAGGTTGACTCTTGTCAAGTAAGCTGGTGGCGTCGATGATTCCTTTTAAACATAGAAGCGATGATGAGGTCCGTCTTTTCACATAAGTCAACCAGACGGTCACCTTTATCCGACGTGTGCTCCGCGTATAATACCATTTTCCTAGCACATCGTATTGTATTTTCGCGTTTGCTTAGATTCCAACAATGAACATCTGCTGGCTGGCTATTTTAGACATCAACACATTGAGTTTATCATAGAAGGCGTCCTTATTGTTGTCCTCAGCGGTTTCCGTTGGTGCATGGGCACTTACGATCCGGAGTTTACGTCCTCTGCGATCCCGCAATCGTACGAAGGCGCATCTAGGCGACGTTGTGCCAAATTCCTGCACCGCGTTGTTCTAGTCGTTCCTCACAGCTGTCGCGCAGTCACTTTCCTTTCATCAGCTTCGCCGCACTATATGGTGCAATTTTCGATCCTGATGACCGGCAGATCTCTCATGCGTCTTTCCTGCAGTGCAGCAAACGGCACACAGAGATATCGCAGAAGCCTAGACAAGGTGGTTTGTTGAAGTTCACTCGACAGTGTCCGGCAGTTCAGCGTGTCGAAGCGAATGGTTGTTGCCAAAGATCCTCTGCTTCTATGCTCCTTTCAGGCAGTTGACCTTTCAGGTTATGGGCTTTGGCGATGTCCTAGACAACAACACTTTTTTGCAATGTGTGAGGATCTTTCGCTGGGTTTAACTATTACTTAATGTTTATTTAATTTAACGGTGCAGGTTACCTAGTTCGTACGTTCTCATTGCGTACACTCGAACGACTGATTCTGTTTAGTTAAAGCGCGGGCACCACGTGCAGGTAGCAAGCAGACTCGTATACATGTCCCCGTGTATAGAGATAAATGAAACAATTGCAAACGAAATGCCAGAAATAGAAAATAATTGTACGTTTTAGAGGAAATTTGGGAAATTGAAGGTAAAGTGGGAAATTCGAACAGTTGTTGCCTGATGAAATCAAGTTTACCCACAACGTTCACACAGATGCAGTCCAAAATTTAATCAAAGCGTGAGGTGATGAAAATGTTTCTGAAAATAGCGTAGCGCAAAGTTAGCTGAAGACGTTTCGCCCTTGACTGAAGTATTCGCATTTTGACAACCGCACCACTTTAGATTTTGTCAAAGAAGTTCTTCAAATCAAGGTGAGGACGCTTCACCTTTTTGCATAAAATAAAAGGATTTTCGGGAACTGGTTTTTCAGACAATTCATTACGAGAATAAAGAATGTTTGAAACATTGATAAATGTTGGATGTTCTGTTGTCTGCAGATCCAGGCACCAGGTTTTTGATCTGCTGAAAAGTACACATCTTTCAAACCGTGATGAAAGAGTTCGGCCACATTATTAAGATACTGAATTATATAATAATAGAAGCCGTTTTTTAAAGGAGCAGACTTTGAAAAAAATAGATAAAATAATTGTGGTATGAGGAATTCGAGAGCGACGAAAAAGATGGTGTATAAGTGGTGGTTTGGAAAAACAATCCAAGTTGACATTACAAAATGTCAAATTTTATCCTGTTTTGGAGCCGCAAGTCAATGCGGTGGTGTCTTAAATAAACGTAGCACAAAATTTCCGACTACTGCAATTGTTATCCAATAACCATTACAAAGCTCAAGGCCTTGAGCTTTGTAATGGTTATTGGATAACCATTCTTTATATTCAAGTCTTTATATTTTCTGGTGTTGTTTTGCTCTTGAAGAAACTTCCCACATTTTTACTTCATTTTAAAAATTTTACGTCTTTTTACTTTTTACGTTGCTACGTTGTTGCCGTTTTGTTTTGTGAACACTCTTTGAAGCCAATTCTATCACGTAATTGCGATGCAAGCACAGCGCACGACCTCATTGACATGGTGGTGCCTAGGCATGTCTTAATGATCACTTTTAGCCTAAGATATCCCTGCTTGGCTTACCGACAGCCTCTTCTGCAGGCACTTATTCGACTGCACATGATCAGCTGTGAATATCTAACGATCGCCTCCTTATTACTTTGTCAGTTTCCTGCTTTTTTAAACGTTCTTAGAAGCAAATTTCACCATACCACATACTTCACTGGGATGGACGTAGCATAATGATCAGAATATGCCTGCTGTTCTCTACAGATAGCTCTTCTGCAGACACAAATTCGGTTGCACCTAATCGGTTGTGGATTCATAACGACCGTCCCTCTGTATTTGCGCAGTCCGCAAAATTCCGTTCGAATAGTAAAAGGAGCGAAAATATGCTTCAATATAGTCGGTATAGGTTATTGTCGTGTTATTGTATGATGTGCATTGTATCATGTCCTAGCAGCGCCTACCATCATGGCGCCCTACGGCAGAATTTGTTCCAAATAGGTCTGAGCACTAAGATGAGTTGATCTGTTGCTGTTCCATCAATTAAGTCAGCACACGAATACGTCTTTTCTGAGCGACAGCCATCGGATCTGGGCGCATTTATCACAGTATATCTCACTGAATAAACGCTTTCTGACTGGTATAATTGGGTCAAAACGACATGAAGTACAGACAACTGCGTAAACGGCGCGGTCGAGCGTAGAGGGTGGAATCGTGTAAGGATTCTCGCTACTGCCCCCATCTCTGCAGTTCGATATAGGCCCAGCTCGATTCCAGTCGCTGTCTTCACCGCACCGCCTCAAGCGCGGCCGCTTACGCAACTGTCCGCGTTTTATGTCGTTATTTACCCGACTATATATGAGCGCAGTTTGAATATGCTGCTTTCCAGAAGTGGAAGATCACTTTCTCCAGCTTGCGGTAGTCCTCCCAGGAAGATATGCATGGTTTGGCAGAAATAACTCCTATATTTCAAAGAGGGTTGAAAATAACTTTTTATTTCTTAACTGCAGATTCGAAAGTTTCCTCTAAAAAGTCCTCTAAAAATTATATCCAAATGGTGGCTCGACGGTTGATACAAGTTTTGAGTCGCGATTATCTCGGGTGTTCTAACATTTTTGGGACATCCAGGTAGTTTTCTCTTTGGCACAAGTCCTGTTGCCCCTACACTTTGAACCCACAGCAAAATCCTTTTCCGGATTTCATTACCATTTTTCAACAACTTTCATTAGCACGCAAACCGAAAAAAAAAAAACAAGTGAAAGCCCTCTGAGTCGCAGCTGAAAGTTCTTCATTTTTGGAAAAAGCCTCCAGCACAAAATCTTGATGCTTATCCGACCACAGCATAGTGGCGAATGAAAATTTCATTGTATACCCTATCTGTGAAACGGACCCCATTGCTCTACAGTAGAGTTGGAACGACGTGAAGTACGGTACAGTTGTGTAAGTCGTTGCGCTCGAAGCGGTGCAGTGGAGCGTAGCGGTTAGGAGCGAGTGAGGGTCCATGCTACCACCGTTCATTGCTACGGGGCGGTCGTTGGGTACCCGCAGCCGATTACGTGCAGCGGAATAAGTGCCTACAGAAGAGACTGTCGGTAACCCAGAGCCGGCATATCTTAGGCTGCTTGTGACCATCAAGCCACGCCCACCCATCACTACGTCACTGAGGTCGTGCGCTGTGTTTGAATCGTAATTATGCGATAGACTTGGTTTCTAGGAGGGTTCAAGGAACGAAAAGGTAACAACGTTACAACGTAGAAAGTGAGAATGTAAAAGAAAGAAAAGGCTGAAAATGAATCGAGGACCATTAACTGCGACGCAGCGCAATTAACGATCGCCGTTGCCAGTCATCTCCCCTAGGGATAAGTTGTCGCGAAAGCTTTGTGGGTATCTAACGATACGCACCCAACCGTTTAGGCAAATGAACCGTGTTTCATGTTGTTTTGACCCGATTATAACTACTTTGAGGATCCCACTGTGATTTTTCGAAATACTAGAGTTATTTCTGTCGCAACCTGTATATTGTACCCTATATATGCGAACCCTCTTTTTTCTTCTATTTCAGTTCAAATTTTCCTATTTAGCTACTCCATCTGTTATTTTTTCTCATTTTTTTTTTCAAATAACGCGGCATCAAAACTATTCATTCTCTCAGGTTATGGCGAACGCTGTCGCTGATGGTGTGGATGCTCTGAATCAGGTATGTGATTGTCTTCTTATACTGGAGCATAGAATTCTTGGAGATTATGGTTGATTTACTCGTGCATTCCCATAGAGATCACTTCATTAAACATATCGTCATCGCTGAGGCCCATTTCCACGATCATTCTATTGGAGCATATATGATCTGTGATCGAGATCAGGCGTAGCGGTAGCAAATGGCACCCTAGGAAAACGGTCCTTCCTTTCCTTCTTTTTTTTAAGGCATGGTTCACTGGTAGACTGTTTTAGCTGTAAATCTCGCACAGTTGAAAAATGTGAAAACTGCGCAAAGCATGATATTATCCTTTTAAATATTATGCAGACGTAATTTTTACCCTCCTTTTGTTGTGCTTCTGAATTTTACTCGAGACAATCTTATTTTCTGCTATTTACTGGTAATTAGGTTTGATCCACGTAGACACCGATATTTCTGTGAAATGCGAAGGAAAAATAATACAGAACGTGTGAATTCATGTGTAATATCGTCTTGTTTTCAATTATTTAGATGCGATTTTGTTCTGCCAGAGAGCGATTTGAGATTTGTTTGTAAAAGAAGGTTTGCTCTACAAAAAGCTCGGACTTTTCAGTACAGTTGAGAATTTTGGCTTCATGTTCGTATGAAACCTTTTAAAAATGGAAGTGAAAATATGACAATTAGGCTTCTGTTAGAGAATATATACGATATACGTTAAGTCCGTTAATCCGTTCCATATCAAGTAAGAAGTGGGCTATCAGTCACCAGTCTGAACCTTTTGTCTAACACCCAGACTATGGGTGGGACGATAGGTCGGAGCCTGACCATTCTTAGGTGAAGGGGCCTATCCCATCTTGGAATCCAAAGTGAACAGTGTTATCGACCGGAGAGAGAGAGAGAAAGAAAGAAAGAAAAGAGATGGAGCAGAGAGATATCAATATTTTGTCGGAGTCATTTAGGATAGTAGAAAAATGTGATGTTTGTTTCACAGTGCTCATTAGCAAAAGAACACTTGGAAATCGTTGAAATAATTAATTCAATGGAATACTTGCTCTAAAACACCATTATGCAGAGAAGGGTTCATAATCTACGATAGGATTAAGGGGGAATTATTCTTGTTAGCCAAGTGCTTAGTTAAGTGTCAAGGGTTGCTAGAATGCAAAACTCATTTTTTGGCAGCGGTGCAATCACTTATTCGATAAGGAGCTATAACAGCAACAACATAGCATATTTTCTCCTGGACCGTGTTAGATGAGCAACTATGAACACGAATGAACAACTACAGAACGAAGGCGCAGTTAGGAGGACGAGTGAACAGCTCTGGGAAGGAGCAACTTCAAGGAAAAATGAGCACTTACATACATCACACATTATATATGTACCAGTCTGGTCGTCCGGCTCACGTCGGAGTCAGACTTTTCATGTGCTCGCTTCATTCTCACAACTTTAGTTTTTATGGAAAAAGTTAGTGAAGATTTACAGAAATATTCGAGTGTAATCAGTAGGCTTTTTATTTAGCCATTAGGTGGCACTGATGGAAGTGTAATCGACAGTATAGCAGAAGAGTGAGAGAAACGGGAAAAAGTGCAACACATTGAAATATCTATTTCTGCATTTCGATTAACAAATAGTTTCACTTCACCTGAAATAAGATCTTCGAATGTCAACAACTTAGGGTATAGGTAAGAAAAATAAGCAGAAATAGACTTTTTTATTTTTATGTAGGGATATTCCTCGAAAGATCTGAGAGCAGAACATGAGAAGCCAATTAAGCTCTTTTAATGTGCATATTTTATTGTAGGAGTGTCCGAGTGTTCGTAATATATTGGTTTTCATCAGCCTTTTTCCGTATTGCTACGTGTGCACGAAGAATCAAAAAAGAGATAATTCGAATAAAAATTCTAGAAGCAAAATGTAGGAAACTTCACTTTGATCATTACAATTCCTGGTCACAACAACGCTTCAGGGTAACTTCGTCAAGGAATCTAAAAGTAGTAGGATTTTTCCAGCGGAAAATGTAATGCAAAAGAGTGGAACTAACTCCACCAGCACAGTCAAGTTTTTCAGCTCATTCATCTTTTTTCCTGTATGCGTGTGCTTCTCGAGGTATCTAAAAGCAGAAAGACTTTGCAACGAAAAGCGCAAGAAAGTAAAGTAGAAGACCTACCTTTAAAAACTGAGAAACACCTTTTGTGCGATGCAGTGAAATTTTATTTGATCATTCCATTGGAGTATATGCTTTTGGTATTAGTGATCCTGAGGTACACGCTACGTAGAGTTCTCCGTGACTGAAAGCGTTTTCTGGCAAGTATACCCTATTTCATTGAAGGACTGTCTCAGAGCCTTTATTTATAATCATTGCAAAAGCGAGACGTTAGGGAAATTGCTTTCTTCGCAGTCGGAATGGTAGCTGCTTCTCCCAGTAGCTGCCAATCCTGGGTATTACAGCTAACGTCCGACGCTCCCTACTTCCAGTGGAGCCCTGTTGCAGAGATCATCGACAACGCCAAGATTGCGCAGAAGCATTACGATTGCACCTTTCTTCAGACGTAGCTAGTGAGCTGGCATTCTAATGGGTTCCAAAGAGTTTGGGTACTCCACCGCGTGCAATTCATCCGAGCTTCCTTTGTGACACAGCCCTTCATCAACGGATCTGTAGACGCGCTCATCTTGTTGACCGGATCTGCATAACCTTTCCAAGACGTCGCTATTTAGTTGTCTGACTTTCAAATTCATAGGGGGCAAAATAGCCCGTTCACAAAGGTCCGTATCGTTAGGATCAATGGTCTCACCTGAAATTTCCAATTTTTCAATTTTTAAGGGGTGAAAATAGCCCTCTGACACCAGAACCCCTCCAACTTCTAAATTGGTCCTTCCTTATCGTTCGCCGTGCCTATGTCAAAAAGGAAATTTTCCCATCCAGCTTCTCGAGTTCTAATAGTATCTTGAAGGCGATAAATCTCGAATAATGGCCAAAGAACAGAATGTGTCATGCACGAATTCACAAAGTCATCGCGTTGTCAGTGGTCAGCTGTTGGTAACACTTGCCAAAAACTGCCTTCAATGGTGAACAACTTGCCGCTGAATGGCCTGTCGTTCTGCATGATATCACATAGCAAACCTTGGACGGCTTCGAGGGCGCAGCTCGGAGCCTTTGAAATCTCATCCCGTATCGCAGTATTAATCGCCATTAAGCTTTCGCGCTCCTTTTTGATGGCCTTTCATCATAAATATGCGATTTCCATGATGAGCTTGAACGCTGAGGTTAACGTTATTTCATTCGGTAGGACATTGGCTGCGATACCAGTCCAAGCAAAACACAAACAAACTTGCCGATGAGAAATCCCATCGATGAAAAAACAGAGGTCGTCTCTGCGATACATTGCTGTAAGTGTGTCATCAGTAGCTTTCTACTAATACGTATTCAATGATCCATATATCCGTGATCTTACAATTTCATGTTGACCATAGATTACTGAGACATCAGCAAGTGAAGGCCGTTGATTTGCAGGTGGCACAACAATTCGGGTCAAATCCCTGCCAACCAGTAACATCCTATCAGCGACGTCAAAGACAGTGTGCACGTCTGAAACTATGCAGCTTCCTGAATACTCTGACAATAGTGTTGCCATCAAGTAATCCGGAAGCCTTCGTCACTTTGGAACACTTCTCGTGCGTGTGTCCTTCTGTCCTCAGGTTTTGGATTGACATTTTTCCTTCGTTATTTAACAAGATGATGCGGAGACTGCATCGTTCTACATCTTGTAGTGAAATTGTGTACATCCGTCCTATCTCCTTAAATCCACGTCTTCTTGATTTCCAACCGTGCTGTGAATGAAAGATGCTCGGGAATATGGCAGTAAAAAAGTTCGCGAGCATCAATGTTTATATCAGACTGCAGGTCATTATAGAAGACACTGGCACACGACCTGTTGAGCTTAAAATAAACGGTGAGAGTCGTGAAGTTAGAATACGACGACTTGTCCTGCAGCAAAATGAACAGTGTGATATTTTGGCAGGTGAACAGCCAATCTGAACGCAGTATGGGATTTTTCGTGCATAGCAAACCCAACATTTCCGTGGAGAGCTTGAGGTGAGCATACCTATCGAATTTTGAAATGCTGTTTTATCTTGTCTACTAAGTGATTTCCGCTGTTATCAGTAGCGTACACATGACACAAACTTCGTGAGAAGGTGCAAATTGGTCGGTACGACCCACTCATCACTGTACACACTTCCATTAATCTCAGCCGTTGTGCGATTCCGTACCCCACACTTTGGATACGTATCAGCTTCCAACAACGTGCTTTTGTGCACCTGTTTGGGAAAACGTTTTGCGCTTTTTCCATCACGCATACTTGGCAAAAGAGGATCATCAGCACCGCATTTTCCAAGTATCATATGTGTGGTGACTGCCTCATACGAATTCGGTTCTTTCTCTCTGTCTGGTTTTGCAGCACACACAGCATTATCGACGTCAGGTACTGTTTGCGCTTTCGACCCATGTTTCATAATTTACATCTTATGACAATGCTGAAGACCTCTTTTTCGAATTCGAGGACGTAACCAGCTCGCCTCTACTTCACTGAGTACATGTTTTTTCGAATAAGTCATCAGATAATTCCTATTCTCTTGAATCTCGTGCCACTGAGGATTACAGGTGACGTCATTAGCTATAGGCGCACTGACCACGGGTGGTATTCTTTTCCCTACTTTCTTCAAAAACCATCCGGATAGTAGTTGGTAGACGATTAATGCAGGACGCTGCTTCTTCCTCAGCCCTTCCAAATTCACTCATTATTTTCAAAGAGCGTGCACGAGCATTGTTTAGAGTTAAAGTTGGAAGCACTAAATATTGCTCTAATCTGAACAAAATCCGCTTTGCTCTATATTTATCCCTATCTCCAGCTATAGATGCCTTTCGCTTAGTAATAACATAGAAATTGCTTTTTTGACTGGTAATATGAAATTCATCATTCTTGGACAAGAAATGTCCTCATTGAACTGTTTAGCGCTAAATGCAAAAACCTCTTTTCCGTCAGAGGTTGATCCCTCACCATTTCGACAGAAGCGGCCCTAAACCGCGCTCCGCCATCCGCTGCCATATTAACCTTCCTACGACCTCTTGTTGATTAAATGCTAACGCACACTTCACCTTTTCTATAAGGAAAGTGAGGACCTTCGAAACCACCGCCCCTAAACTAACTGAGCGTCTCATGCAGTGTTCACGAAGATCATCCTTGTGCGCGCACTAAGGATACTGGATTAGGCTAATCTCAAGAACAAACTGAATTCCGTCAGGGTTTTGACTGCATGAGCTACATCTACGCAGCAATGTTTGGCGGCTACATCGTCTTTCCCTTGCCCTAACTTTCGCCGACATGATAAGGAAATAAAAAAAAAATGCTGAAAAATAAGAAAGGAAGCTTGGCAAGAAAAGAGGAGCTGTGTTAATGGAAGATTCCTCTTGAACGTTCGTTTTGACTCGACAACGACATCGTTCTCTTTTCGAGAAGTACCAGTGAAGCAGAACAAAGCCCAAGGGATTGAAACGGACATTAAAGAGAACAAGATTGTAAGTGAAAAGAAAGGAGAAACAATTGATAAAGAACGTCTATAGCATAACGGAGGAGTGCAGCTTGAAAGCTCAAAAATCACGGAAACTCTACCATACCTCTTGTTCCGATCTCGGAACACGACAACTAAGAATTTGTAATATTTGTTGCCATCCTGTTCCCTCCTTGGGGATCATATGGCAAGGAGATGGCGCGCTTGTACAAAATGTTGCTTTTACACTAGCTGGAACAGGCCGGCAATTATTCTGCGCTCTTAACTTCATTGCTCTTCTTTTGATGAACATTATCATTGAGCCACCGTTTACTGTCTTGGGTATAAAATTCCAAATTATCGTGAGCCATTCCACTTGCGCGCACAATTTTCTGGCGCATGTGCCAAATAAAGTGCCGCAAAAGTGGAGCAAGTCCCTCAGCTGCCCACAGCAAGCCCATAGCTGTTCAACATCGTGATGGATGTCTTTGATTTTCCACAGAAAACCTATCGCGTGCAGCGCCAGAACTCTCCAGTTTTTTCTGGAGAAATTTTCACTCTACAAAGAAGAGTGTAACCCGAATGGGTAAGGCGAGGAGATGTTTGAGGCATATCTGACCTCAACCAACCTTATAAAAGCTGCTATAAAAACTATCGAAGAGAGTAGAAGCTCATTGCAGTCACTGATAGACAAACTGCAGATGGAATACAATGATTCCAAAACAAAAGGCAACAAAAAGGACTTTGAGATAGAAGTCGAGGAAATCGAAAATGAAGCAAATGTCACTGATGTCATGGCAAGAGCAAATGAAATGATATTCATGCTAGAAGCAAGAGCTACAGAAGCAGCAAATCAAGCTGATAATTTTGCAACGAAGTTGGGAATAAAATTACACAGAAACCAACGAATAGTAACGCATCTTCAAGATGCAAGTAATCGATCGCCTCAAACGGGAAGGGCAAACGGTAACAGATCAAAGTAGTGACAAGACTTTCAGCCCAGATGGCGCATTATGGCTGTCACAGGATCATTCTGATACTAGCAGAGATTAGATCGAAGAAGAGTTCATATGTAAAACTCTCAAACCAAGTCAAATGAAACTTCCTAGGTTTTGGGGAGATGAAGAAGAATTTCCAGAATTCTGGGCAGTCTATGAAACACTGGTACCTTAGAATAAAGTACTTAGTACAGTTGAGAAAATGCTTCTTTTCAAAGATAATCTTCGAGGAAGAGCGGAAACGTCCATCAAAGGGATACAATTAATTCCTCAGAACTACAAATGGATGTTTGATACCATAAATAAAAATATGGTTTACAACCCTATAAACGGAGCAAAGACAGAAAAAAAGAAAGAAAGCAGCAACTAATTGATCTTCCATGTGCAAGCAATAATGCCTGAGAATTGGAAGATGTGAAAGTAGAAAACGTTACGGAAGAACTCGAAAAAAGATATCAACGTTAAAAAGTTTGTGGAATTAAGATTAAAAGGTCGTTTTAATACCGAAAACACAGGATTCAAAAGGATTCAAACTCTGCATAGGTTAGAGACAAGGGGAATTGCTAGAGGGTGCATTTTCTGTGGCAGCTCTGAGCATTCCGCGCATAATTGCAGAACTGTAACAGATATCCAACAAAAGAGGAACGTTGTGATTAACTCCAATCGCTGCTGTAAATGTTTCAACGACCAGCGCAAAAGTAATCAGTGTAGTAGAACAAATTGTTCGCTTCATGGAAGTATGCGTCATCAAAGCTTATGCTTTACAAGATCATCCGAGAATGTAACAATTCAGCAAAATCGATTGCGCTTTGGTAACAATGCAGCAACAAACAACAGAAGACTCCCCGCTGGCGAAAGAAGTAACGAAACGAAATACGAATAATGGTGCTAGATCGTACCTCAAATGACGTTCGTCAACGAGATCAAATTTCGAGTACACATACTGAAAATCCAATTCAAGGCGAATCTTTCGTGAAAGTGGATTCCAGCGACAATGCCATAAAAGACCAAGTGTGTAGTGCTCATGACTGCCGAAGCAAATATGTGGAATAATAAAACAGGCCAATATGAGCGAGTTCTAATATTTCATACTTTATACTTTAATATTTTATACTACAAATATATATTATGCTGGTGCAGAGAGAACTATAATAAACGAAGGTACAGCAGAGGAATTTGGACTTCCTAAACAAAAAACGGAAATATGCACCATGTCCGGCATTAGTGGCCATACTGAGAAATTTGAAACGTTTTTTGTTCCATTGAAAATCTCCACAGTTTTTGGAAAAGGGATTCATTTAACTGTTCCAAACCCGTGATAACTGACGGTTTTCGTTCCGCATATCTTAGAACAAGATAAGCAGTTTCTTCAGGATAACGATATTTGTTTGTCCAATCCGAGATTGAGAGGTGAACACCAAAATCCACAAATTCTAATTGGATTAGATTGCTACTACGAATTTGTAATGAGCAGCACTAGAACAAGGCTACCATCAGGACTATATGTTGCCAGAACATCACTAGATTCAACTTCACGGTCGCAGTACAAGTCCAGCAAAACTAACTAGCAGAGAGATTACTCATAGTCTTGCGCTCGTTCAGGAGCCAAGTGAAACAGATATACTTGAGAAGACTTTCGAATTGGATGGACCAGGAATTTCTACCAATGGATTTTCAAATGACGAAAATACATTTCAATATTTTGGAAAAATACTCTAAAACTATATCATTTAGAGACAGTGTTGTAGCTGCACCTTTTTCTCTTAAGGGCAACGTCGGTATATCAGATAATTACGCGATGACATACCATAGGCTCGAGTCTTTACAGAGACAGCTAGCCACCAACAAAGTGCAAAGGTGGTGATAGAGCAAAATATTGAATGATTACCTCAAAGATTCAATATCCGAAGAGATGCATGAACCAGTCAAAAACGCGGCTGGCACCTATTATATGCCACACTCCGGAGTGTGGAAACCTTCAAAAACGAAACCTCTCAGAATCGTATTTGATGCATCCTCAAAACAAAGAGGTAAACTATCAGTAAATGATGTAATTCACACCGGTGAATCTTTCGTTAATAAAATTCACGACATCCTTATCCGTAGCAGCATTGGCAAGTCAATATGAACATGCGATATCGAAGCTGCATGAATGATTAGAATCGTAAACCTTTGTCGCTTCCTGTGTGTCAAAGACATCAGTCGCAAGGACAACATAGTTGTTTACAGATTTAACCGTTTAACATCGGCGTCACCGCATCTCCTAACATATTGGATACCAGTTTGAACGTCCGGCTGTAGCCGGTGTTCGCTTCGCTCACTGCCAATTAGAAATGACAGTAGCGACATTTTTGTAAAAATAGAATTGCTTTTTCTATTAACACTCCCTTCAATTTTTTTAACTCGAAAATTTAAGCATAGATGTAAGATTTTATGGTTTTTCTCTTAGCGCGTCAGTTCTATATTTGGAGAACAATCAAACTTTATTTTACATCTATATTTCTCTCAAATCTCCACAATTTGAAAACATTATTCAAAGTATGGGTTTCCTCCGTTCTCAACTATTAGCAAGGAACGATGTGCTAACACGAAATGACGTGAATATCACTATCGTAGTGATAAAAATAACGTCCTACGTGAGATCGCGTAAACTGTTGGCTTCTATGTATTGTATTTGATCAGCTGTTCGCACGCGTGCTTCCACTTTTTGAAGAAAGGATGTCAGCAGCATCAAGAGACATGCTGGGAAATATACATGCGAAGGGACCATAGAAACCCATTCTACCGCCTTGGGGCTCCCGCGCACCACGCAGTGGAACCCGTCTCTCTCCACTCTATAGCTTTCTGGCACAGGCGCACAATTTAGAACCCGTGGGAGCCGTCCCACCCCATTTTACAGCTATCTGGCTCTGGGGCACGAATTCGACGCCGTAGGTCCCGTCTCACCCAATTTTACCGCATTGGGGCTCCGGCGCACCAAACCGACACCATGGTATCCGTCTCCCTCTCTTTTTGGAATTTCTTGACTGAGACAAACACATACAAAGACGCACACACGTGACAGAATAAGCTCGTTATTAGATAGCATGATAGTTTGCAAATTTGGAAGTATACATTCACATAGAAGTTTATTTACCCTCACTAACATGTGAGAGAAACTAATTTGCCTATCAAAACATACTTGCATGCCTGCGTAGCTTTGCACAATGGTGAAAAGGTAGAGTGCTCGCCTATAATGTGTATAGCGATGGTTCGGCACCTCATCGGTGTGGAGTTTTGCATCATTATGGAGTATTTTCTTGACACACAGACAAACACACACGGACTAAGCGCGTTATTATATAGCATGATAGCAATTCCTGCTTACTTAAAGGCATCACCCCACGAATCTGAGGTGGTGCGGGTTTCAGGTGGGTTATTTCTATACGGAGTCGTAGATTATGGAGAGAAGGGTGATTCCATCTATTTCTTCCTGATTATCGCAAAAAACGGTCTGGAAGATACGGCTTCGAGCGTTCCGGCACGCTATTTTCTACAGCAAGTTCGAGTGGAGAGCGCCACCCTTGTTTTTTCCTAAAGCCTCACGCCGCATCTTCCGGGCCGTTTTTTTTACGGCGTTTAAAAAGAAATGGACGGAATCACCTTCCTCTCCATAACCTACGACCCCGTATAGGAACTCTCTACCTGAAATTCCGCACCACCCCAGATTCGTGGGGTGATGCCTTTAAATGCAGAGAGTACCCCACTTTCACATGAAACAGCAAAAAACATATATGTTGATAATATTTTACTGACAGCTGCAACTGAACAGGAAGCTTCGAAGAAGTATGTCGAATCAAAAAGTCTTTCGAAGGAAATTTGTATGAAGCTACGTGAATATGTGTCAAATTCTCAGATAGGTGATATGATGATACCTTCTGGTGATATCAAATTCTTAGGTGTTAAATTTAACACAGAAACTGATGAGTTTAACGTGAAGGTAATTCTTCCGTCAAAAACGTCACTTACTCAGGGAGATGTGGTCAGTATAATAAATTCTGTCTACGATCCTATAGGTGTGACTGCGCTATCGTTTATCAAGTTGAAATCGCTAATGCGAGAAATCTATGACACTGCAATTAAGTGGAATGATTATGTCAATCCAGTAATGACTAATAAATGGAACTCCGTCTGCAAAGAGATGAATGGTGCAAGTATCCGCATTCCCAGGTCAATTCTCACAGAAGTGCGAAACCTTCACACTTCAAAAACAGATTTATGGATATTTTGTGATGCAAGCAATCTTGCTATATCAAGTTGCGCTTTCTTGCGGCATAATGACACTAACGAGGTCATGTAATTGATTAGCGGAAAGTCAAAGTTGACTCCCAAAAAGTGCCGGCAAACAACTCCAAGGTTAGAATTGCTTGGAATAGTTATTGGAATGAGATTGGGAAAGAGTATCTTAGAATATCTTGATCACAATATAGATCACTTCAATCTTGTCACTGATAGTGAAATCGCTCTACAATGGACTAATTCCTCTCGGAAACTTCCAGCTTTCATAAGCAATCAGAAACGCCGAATTGAAAAAAATTAGATCTCAGATCGAGAGCAGAGGTATTTCCGTAAAGTTTTTCCATGTTCCAACACATCACAATCCAGCACATGCAGGGAAGCGAGGTCTCATATCATCTCATCTGAACTCACACAGCTGGGTGAGAGGGCCGCAATGGCTGGCACTAGAGCCATCCAGCTGGAAACTACGCTCTAGTGATACTTTGAATGGAAAAGAAATCATGGAAGATATGGAGACTTTTGAAAATCTCTATGTTGAAGAGCCTGAGAGTAATAATGATAATGCGAACTCAATGTTCGTAGATCTGTCGAAATTTTCACGCTCCAAGACACTGTTACGAACTGCATCTAGAGCTGCAAAAGTGCTGCACAAATGGATCAATCGATGTAATACTACTAGATTGACATCAATTGCAATATCAACAGTCTCGCGCTTTGACCCGGACTCGGTAATGGACTGCGAAGAGATGCGCCTAAGTGGGAATTTTTTTTTTAATTTCATTTCATAAGAGTGTTAACATGATTAAGCTGCAAAAACGGTATCTAAACCAAATAATCGTCAAGGATGAAAATGGAATCATAAGATACAAATTAACAATTTGAAATGCACGAAATGCAGATCTATTTTTAAATAATAAAAATGCCTATTTATATCGATAATGACTCTGTCCTGGCTAGACTCATTATTATAGACTTGTACTGCAACAATGCTCATTGTGGCAAAGATCACCTACTGTCTCTAGCTAGACAGAAATATTGGATTCCACAGCCATCGAGAGCAATTAAAGGCATCACCCCACGAATCTGAGGTGGTACGGATTTTAGGTGCAGTATTCGTATACGGGATCGTAGATTGTAGAAAGAAGGGTGATTCCGTCCATTTCTTCTTAATTACCGTAAAAAACGGCCCGGAAAATACGGCTTCGAGCGTTCCGGCGCGCCTTTTCTACAAAGAGTTCGATTGGAGCGCGCCAGTAGTGTGCACTCGCCGCATCTTCCGGGCCGATTTTATGCCAATTAGGAAGAAATGGACGGAATAATTGAAAAGTTGTCCGAAAGTGATAAAAAAACAGAGAATTGAATAATGAATTACTGTGCCTCTAGAGACATTAAATGGATTTTTAACCCAACGGCATCTTGTTGGATCTGTGAAAAGAAGTTTCCGAAAATCAGTTGGAAGAAAGAAACTCATTCGAACAGATGGTTACTGTAGTCACCCGTATAGAGCCAACTAAAGATACACGTCCACTAACGAAACTCTCAGCAACCTCTGATCTGAAATTCCTCTCAGTTCTATTGATTTTTTACAAGGGAATTTGAAATTTCCAATTCCAAGCCTTCTCTCTTTCAAGCTCAATTCAGAAACGATCCTGCATTTGAGCCAGTGTTGATGCAAACAGTTGCTCAAGCTTATCAAGTGCTGGCATTTTCAGAAAACATTGCAACAAAGTTTTGGGAGAAATAGAACATTGAATATCTTGCTATTTTACGTGACAGCCACAGGTGTCAATTGAATCAGAAACGTCATGTGAGTAAAATCCCACAAATCGGCGAAATTGTATTGGTTGAACAGGTATTACTGCCCAGAGGACAATGTGTATGCGGTAAAATAGGAGATTTAGTACGGCAGACGGCATGATAAGGTCCGCTAAAATACTTATGCCTAGCCGCAAAATTTTGCAGAGATCAGTTAATAAAATATACCCCCTAGAAATTCGTTCAGTGCCTGACAACCAACAATCAGTTGAACGGATTTCTGGAATCATGATTAATGATATCCATATGCCAACTGCAACTCAATCTAGAAATCATCTAGCCAGAACCTCCAAATCTCGCACTTTAGACGTCATTCGAGAATTCGAAACAGACCTCGACAGATCAATGACCCTTACGTCTGCTCGATCAACAGTATCCTGCCTAATAACAGCAATGTTATGCTTGTTTCTAATCAACCCAGGTGATGCGCAACCAAACACCAGTATTACTTGCAATAAAGGTATCGCGTTCATAACATCTCCTAGAGGGCAATTCGAATTGTGTTTTCATCATAAATGCAGGTCATTCAAAATTGTTACGCAAGAAATTAGGTATACTCTTCCTGTTTCACTCTTGGACAAGCCTGTAACGGTAAAAATACGTCTCTACTCGAGAAACGAAGTAATAACCTTGATAGAAAAATGTAAGCGTCAAGAATTCAGCGCGGGATCTTCAACAATTTTGAGTTGAGCACTCTTAAAAAAACCACATTGTTGGCCGCTTGGTGCAGTTCTTGCTGTATCCATAGTCTTGTACTCTATTCTCGTAGCAATGATTGGTATGGCGTGGTCTATACGCAATTGCCGAAAACAAAGGCGGAGAAGAACAAGTGTACAAGTTGAGTGCGAACTGAGTACGTTCAAACCATCTCCTCTAATTGCGAACACTTCAATAGTAGTAACTTTGTTCACCTTAGCATTCAAAAGTGCTACATTCGCTTGTCACCTTGGTTACACAAGGCACAGAAATGGTGTGCGCGTCAAGAGGCAAATGTCTATCCGAATTTAGGCAAGAAATACTCTTTAACAGATTCAGAAGTCTGTATTCAAATCAACCATTTAACTACTACAGTGGGTATGATAAGAGCGAAAAATAACGGCATAACTCTCAATTGCAGCAAACTTTCACTCTTTCACTCTTCTTCACGAGAGACACGATGCACAAGTTTTTTCGCACCAGATGCGCTCAGACGGGGTCCTGCACACAAAACATTTGTAACAGAATGTACCCGAATAATGCTATACCAGAACTAGATAAGGGCTCAAAGTATCTAGGATACATTGCATGTGAAGAAACATGCGGCGGTATTGTCTGCGGATGTCTTCTCCCGATGCCAGCATGCTCATTCTTGCGTCTGGCACAAGTACAAAAGTAGGTCAGCGTTTGAAATTGTGCGCTGCATGGAGTGGACACCAACAGTGCAGGTTGACATCGAAATAACGATTTATTACAGAGGAAAAGGAAAATCGATAATTCTGACACCCTATATCACTCAACAAGCACGAGCTATCGATTACTACTGTTTCTATTCAAAACCACATTTTTCTCTAATGGACAGAAGATTCGCTGTTCCGAAAACGAGGCACTAATGTTGCCAAATGATTTTGGTCTTCCTGTGGGATGGGAGTCATATATCCAAGCGAAAGAAGAATTTTCAAAATTCAAAAATCGCATGGTTTGTACTTGTGAAAATCTAAAGCTTCCTAGAGGATGCAAGTGCCCACTAGGTTCTATTAGGAGCCTGCGTAAAGAGATCACCAATGTACTTCCCTCTGGAACCTCATTCACAGAAATAAGGTTAGAGGAAGGAAGTATCAACGCCTATACTCACCAACATGAAACCACTATTGTTCTTGAGTCAAGCCTTATGTTCAACAGCGCACATTATATCGTAAAACAATCTTGTGATATAACATTTGAAAAAGTAAAAGGCTGCTATAATTGCCTTGAAGGAGCACAGGCTAAAGTCTCGTGCATAACTCGCATTGATGCCTGGGCAACGTCGTCTAGTGCGTTCGTCCAGTGCGAATCTCAAGTGTTCTAAATCGAATGTGGGCCATCGAACAAAACTAATGTAGTATATCTGGAGTTTAGCAACGCTCTGATAGAGCAAAAGTGTCATACGTCTTGCACTGGGCATGAGATCGCATTTGGTTTACACAGAGCACTTGTATACCATCCCAGAAGTAAGCGAAACCAGGTTTATTCCGAAGAAAATAGCGAAGAAACGAGTACTTTGGAAAATTTGATCTGCCTGATTTCCAACCACTCTTAAAAGTTCTTAAGGAACACTGAAAGTTGGCGCCTGCGCAGGTAGGTGCTGCATCGCACTTCAAAGACATTAGTCGTGATACGAAATACTGCGGGATCAGTTGCGTGTGTTGTGGTCTACCGCATAACACGGTTTTGTTCAACATTCGTGGCCTGCAAGGATTTTCTACTCGTCTTCGCCCACCCAACTGCAAGCTCTACCTGCACTCATCAGCTCAAAGGGAATTCTGGATTCAACATTTTCCGCGATAAGAAGAAAAATTTAAAAACTCCAAGCAAATACGACACGTTTTCATACGTAATGTATAGATCTACTTTTTTGGTGTGTCGCCGGAGTGTTCCGATCTCGGAACACGACAAGTAATAATTTGTAATGTTTGTTGCCATACTGTCTCCACCCTGCCGACCATACGGCAAGGAGACGTTGCGCTTGTATAAAATGTTGCTTTTACACTAGCCGAAGCAGGCCGGGAATTATTCTGTGCTTTTAACTTCATTGCTCTCCTTTTGATAAACATAAACACTGAACCACAGTTTACTTCCTTGGATATAAAATCCCAAATTATCGTGAGCCATTCCACTGTGCGCACACCTCTGACGTCAAATGAATATGGAGAACAACATGAAGGAAGAACTGAAAAGAAGGATGAAAACAGCGTGTGCAGCATTTACACATTTTAGGAAAGGTAAGAAACCAGCAATTACGCATAACTAGTGCGCCGGCGCCAGAAAGCAACAGGAACTGCAAAGTTGTCTACAATTTTGGCAATTGCCAAAGGTTGCCGCCGACAGTGGACGGTGCCGCCCTCACGGCTCTGCGTTTGCTGGTTATTGGGCGTTCATAATCGTGCGCTGAGTAACCACCAAACAGCAAACCGCGCTGGAGGCGCCGCCTGCGTGGTTGTGCACTCTGCAGGTCTCGTTGACGAACGTCATTTGAGGTGCGATTGCGCAATCTAGCACTATTATTCGTATTTCGTTTCGTTACTTCTTTCGCCATTCTTTTGCATTCTTTTTGCATTGTTACCAAAGCGCAATCGATTTTGCTGAATTGTTACATTCTCGGATGATCTTGTAAAGCATAAGCTTTGATGACGCATACTTCCATGAAGCGAACAATTTGTTCTACTACACTGATTACTTTTGCGCTGGTCGTTGAAACATTTACAGCAGCGATTGGAGTTAATCACAACGTTCCTCTTTTGTTGGATATCTGTTACAGTTCTGCAATTATGCGCGGAATGCTCAGAGCTGCCACAGAAAATGCACCCTCTAGCAATTCCCCTTGTCTCTAACCTATGCAGAGTTTGAATCCTTTTGAATCCTGTGTTTTCGGTATTAAAACGACCTTTTAATCTTAATTCCACAAACTTTTTAACGTTGATATCTTTTTTCGAGTTCTTCCGTAACGTTTTCTACTTTCACATCTTCCAATTCTCAGGCATTATTGCTTGCACATGGAAGATCAATTAGTTGCTGCTTTCTTTCTTTTTTTTTCTGTCTTTGCTCCGTTTATAGGGTTGTAACCATATTTTTATTTATGGTATCAAACATCCATTTGTAGTTCTGAGGAATTAATTGTATCCCTTTGATGGACGTTTCCGCTCTTCCTCGAAGATTATCTTTGAAAAGAAGCATTTTCTCAACTGTACTAAGTACTTTATTCTAAGGTACCAGTGTTTCATAGACTGCCCAGAATTCTGGAAATTCTTCTTCATCTCCCCAAAACCTAGGAAGTTTCATTTGACTTGGTTTGAGAGTTTTACATATGAACTCTTCTTCGATCTAATCTCTGCTAGTATCAGAATGATCCTGTGACAGCCATAATGCGCCATCTGGGCTGAAAGTCTTGTCACTACTTTGATCTGTTACCGTTTGCCCTTCCCGTTTGAGGCGATCGATTACTTGCATCTTGAAGATGCGTTACTATTCGTTGGTTTCTGTGTAATTTTATTCCCAACTTCGTTGCAAAATTATCAGCTTGATTTGCTGCTTCTGTAGCTCTTGCTTCTAGCATGAATATCATTTCATTTGCTCTTGCCATGACATCAGTGACATTTGCTTCATTTTCGATTTCCTCGACTTCTATCTCAAAGTCCTTTTTGTTGCCTTTTGTTTTGGAATCATTGTATTCCATCTGCAGTTTGTCTATCAGTGACTGCAATGAGCTTCTACTCTCTTCGATAGTTTTTATAGCAGCTTTTATAAGGTTGGTTGAGGTCAGATATGCCTCAAACATCTCCTCGCCTTACCCATTCGGGTTACACTCTTCTTTGTAGAGTGAAAATTTCTCCAGAAAAAACTGGAGAGTTCTGGCGCTGCACGCGATAGGTTTTCTGTGGAAAATCAAAGACATCCATCACGATGTTGAACAGCTATGGGCTTGCTGTGGGCAGCTGAGGGACTTGCTCCACTTTTGCGGCACTTTATTTGGCACATGCGCCAGAAAATTGTGCGCGCAAGTGGAATGGCTCACGATAATTTGGAATTTTATACCCAAGACAGTAAACGGTGGCTCAATGATAATGTTCATCAAAAGAAGAGCAATGAAGTTAAGAGCGCAGAATAATTGCCGGCCTGTTCCAGCTAGTGTAAAAGCAACATTTTGTACAAGCGCGCCATCTCCTTGCCATATGATCCCCAAGGAGGGAACAGGATGGCAACAAATATTACAAATTCTTAGTTGTCGTGTTCCGAGATCGGAACAAGAGGTATGGTAGAGTTTCCGTGATTTTTGAGCTTTCAAGCTGCACTCCTCCGTTATGCTATAGACGTTCTTTATCAATTGTTTCTCCTTTCTTTTCACTTACAATCTTGTTCTCTTTAATGTCCGTTTCAATCCCTTGGGCTTTGTTCTGCTTCACTGGTACTTCTCGAAAAGAGAACGATGTCGTTGTCGAGTCAAAACGAACGTTCAAGAGGAATCTTCCATTAACACAGCTCCTCTTTTCTTGCCAAGCTTCCTTTCTTATTTTTCAGCATTTTTTTTTTATTTCCTTATCATGTCGGCGAAAGTTAGGGCAAGGGAAAGACGATGTAGCCGCCAAACATTGCTGCGTAGATGTAGCTCATGCAGTCAAAACCCTGACGGAATTCAGTTTGTTCTTGAGATTAGCCTAATCCAGTATCCTTAGTGCGCGCACAAGGATGATCTTCGTGAACACTGCATGAGACGCTCAGTTAGTTTAGGGGCGGTGGTTTCGAAGGTCCTCACTTTCCTTATAGAAAAGGTGAAGTGTGCGTTAGCATTTAATCAACAAGAGGTCGTAGGAAGGTTAATATGGCAGCGGATGGCGGAGCGCGGTTTAGGGCCGCTTCTGTCGAAATGGTGAGGGATCAACCTCTGACGGAAAGGAGGTTTTTGCATTTAGCGCTAAACATTTCGCGAAAGATAGGGATAAATATAGTGCAAAGTAGGGTCCACTAGTTGCTGAATAATGAGCTAAATTTCATGCAATACAACTTTCCACTGTTGCAGAGACAGATTTTGTTCAGGTTAGAGCAAAATTCGGTGCTTCTAACTTTGCAACTTAATTGAGAAACAAAAGTGGTAACTTTTTTTCTTATTACTGAATTTTTCTGAACTACCTTTGGAGAGAAGCAGAACGTTTATAGAGATCGGAATTTGTAGCCAAATTCTTTTTGGAATACGGTCGCGAATTTTCAACCGTGCTACAGTAGTCGTTTAACGAGAAAAGTGCGAAATCTCAATTTTTGTCAGAATGTGTATGACTTTGGGCAAAGTTCAGTAACTCAACCCTTGTTCCATGAAAACCAACTTTGTTTCGAACTCTATTTTATAGAGACTTTTTAGAATTATTTTTCAACTTTTTTTTCCTACTTTTTTTCTCTAAAAACACCTGCGAAAAGGTTTAGAAATTTGCTTTCAAAAAGAAGTTTTAGAAAGTTCTCAGCTAACGTTAAAAAAAAAACCGAGTCTAAAAATGAATATTTAACTTCATGTAGTAGTTCGAATGTTCTTTTGTCTTGAAACCTCGGCATATTCTGTCTGTGTTTTGCTATAGTGTGCCTACGAGGTTTTTAGATGGAACCTTTATTTGCCTGACGTTTCGGCTTTTTCGCCGTCTTCAGAGGCCTAAATAGAGGATGACTGGAACAATGCTACGTTTATCCCGTCAAGTGCCACACCAGCCTGGGTCAGTGTTTCGATAATCGTTCAGGGTAGTGAAAACAGAAACCTATCTACATTGAAAATGGTCTTACGTTTTGCTCCACCGGATGAGGCGCGGCTGGTTGCACGCACTTGTCAGTGTACCAGCGAATGAGTATTACTGCGTGTAGATCACCAGCGACGACATAGATTATTTGATCTACACACAGAATATCAGGCGGTTATAGGTCACAGAGTGGTACAAGTGGCAAGAACTCATTCGTTATGGACAATCATTCATTCCTATTATTCATTGAAGGGTTTCTTTTAAGAATAAAAAACGCCTCCAACGTCTTCCTTGTCGATATTTCTGTTTCGTGAGCCAGTATAACGCATTTCACATCGTAATCGTTCCCGTTGTGGGCCTCATGTCTGTGCCTTCCTAGTGGTGTTATCAAACTTTTTCGTCGTTTTCCTGCCATGTGTTCATTAATATTCACTCCAACATTCCTACCGGTCTCCCCAACGTAAGTTGTAATGCATATCAAGCACTCAATCTCATATATTACCCCATGGTGTGGCACTTGACGGGATAAACGTAGCATTGTTCCAGTCATCCTCTATTTAGGCCTCTGAAGACGGCGAAAAAGCCGAAACGTCAGGCAAATAAAGGTTCCATCTAAAAACCTCGTAGGCACACTATAGCAAAACACAAACAGAAAATTTAACTGTTTTACAGCACAAACCTTTTACAAAGCGCATCTTTATTTGTCTTTCTCAGTTTTTGTTTGCACCAAGCTATAAATGTTTGTTGAACCTAGCAAAGTCCGACTAGTCCAGCAGCCATTTCCAATCAGGGTCGGTTTTAATCGCTAATCATCCACATCCAGCTTGGGAGTCAGTGCCGTAAACATCGCAATTTGAAAAAATTACCGATAAAGTGTGTTTTTCAGTAATTTTTTTGTTTTGCAAAAATCTAGAATCTGTTGTTGTTGGCCACTTATAATCAGGTCACAGTCAAAAGCAAAAATGGGGGGTTACTAACAGGAAGCATGTGAAATACATGTAGAATGTGTCCTGTGTGGTTGCCAGGTTTCTTTTCGTGTTGCATAAATCAAGATCACACCGAGGATCAAACCCTTGAACATCCGTAATCAGTGTCAGATGAGAAAAATTGTGTCGCCGAATACACGTTGAGAACTTCCCCATGTACATATGTATTGACACACTTATAACTAATCCTTACAGTGCCCTGTCTGCGGTGTCTCTATCATACCTCTTACTTATAGCATCGTATGTTAATGTATATTATATATTTTATTTATTAAGCGCCTAACTAATGCCTTTAATTGTACTTATTATATTTACTTTTGGACTGTTATATGAGCGGTTACGTTAAAAACGATGGGAAAGAGAGTTGTTTTCGAGAAGGTACTGCACAGCGGGTCGTTTTCAGGAGATTTCTTTTCCGAACTAGACGCTTGACCCTGCATATAGATTAGAAGAGTTCTCGAGACCTTCACCGCTCCCTGTTTCTTTCTTTCTGAAGGAAAGACATCATGTGCGCCGCTAGATTGCATGGAGAGGATGGCCATCAGCATAAGAAAACTCTGCTTATATAAAATCAGGCCATGGGACTGTGGTAGTTTCCATGCTCTTGGTCGTAACTTGTTTTTTCAAGGAATGAATGAAATTTTGAACTTCACCAACGGGGATGATCGAGCTGCACACAGGAGTTGACGAACGGAAAAGGTTCAAGTTGAGCCTGTTCCAGATCGTTTCCATTTTACGACAAGGGAAGGTGCAAATTGCACCTTCTTTCACCAGAACTGTCAGTGGGTTATCATGTGCACTTCCCACAACCAATAACAGGGTTGTCACTTCGCTGCTTCTAGAGTTTTCTTCTGCCTCTAATTCGAAAGATCCTCCTGCAAGGCCGTTCTGCAATTAGTATTTGCCATTAACCGCTCAATGCGGCAGGCATTCGAGTCAAGCCTCAAGGTCGTTCTTCTCCTTGGTGTTTTTCGCATTTCCTTGGTGTTCTTCGAAAATCGTTCCAAAGTAGTCGTGAACAACTTTGATGCAGTCTCAGCACAGGCTTGCAGTCCTCTGAGCAGCAGCAGGTCGTAGTTTGACTCCTCCTTGATGTGCCAATCACCTTGAGACAAGAAGTCCTTGAGTATCGTACAATCGTAGTATGCGAGTTCCTTCCTCCTTCGAACTGAGACTTACTGAACTTTACTGAGAACGGATGTCCTTTTCCACCTTGTGGTTGAGTCGTTTTTTTTCGCTCGAAGGAGAGGGTGATAAAAACCAATACAAAAGGACTGGACCACCGAAAGGTCAAGTAGACATCACCCTGGATTGATGAGTATGTGGTTGATTTTCGCAGGAAAAAGAATGCAAAGCAAAAGGCCAAGAGCAGAAGGACCGACGTACAATAGATGAATTTGATACCCTCTGCAGACCTGAGAAACGTGGAATTTGATAACCTCTGCAGACCTGAGAAAGCCATGCAGGTCAGTGTCTCTAGACTCTGTTCTCGCGCTGTAAGTACAAAGTGTGAGACAGTCTCTATGACAAAGTCGCGCGTGTGTCGCCTTTGCCCAGGATCAAAGACATCCTGAGCGTACTTAAATTTGATCACCTCTCACCGGGCGCCATGAGCGTAGTCGGTAAGAGGTTCCACTGTGGCTCCAGCATGATCAATCGGAGGTTCGATATCACCCTAATGCTCAGCTAGTCTTTCATCCCTACGCCGGCGATAAATTGGTACCAGAATTGTGTAGGAGGACAAAAACACTGTTGGATGTTGGGGAGTTGATAAACCGAAGCGTTTACTTATGTAAAGCACTAAATCAGCACTTTTCATCAACATAAGGCGACTTTCAATATTCCATGTAATTCTCACAAATATTTTTGAAATTAATAAATTACCTGCACATCACTAACATCCTTCGTCTTACTTCCTAAGGTGAGCCGCCAATCTAACGCCGCGGGGCAGTTACCGCCACCACTCTTTTAAAACTATGACACCAATTTCACCTTACCTCACTCCTTTTTAACGCAGTGGAATCTATATCATCCTAAATCTGCTTTCGCAGCCGGCACACTAATATAATCTCGTAAGAACCATCACAGCTTATTTTGCTGCTTCCTAAAAATGACAGACCAATACGAATAAAGTCCAACTATGGAGAAAATTATCGGGCTGAACTTGAACTTGTTTCTCTGCCTAATGTTCGTAACATACAAGAACGCACAGACTAATCCCGTTATTGTGTAGCATTGTAATGCTTTACAATAGTTGGCCCAGTTCGTTTGTATTTGTGTGTCTGCGTCTTCATTCTGTGAGCTGAACTCAAGCTCGGTGCATGGGCAGGTTCTACGCCATTAAATTGTTGTGCAAGCGCCAGACAGCAGTGTAGTAAGTGGCATAGGTCCAGAAAAGTCTTCCGGAAGACTGCATTTTCGCATTTTTTTTCGTAAATCACTACATCTTCTTCCGAAAAAAATTGTTCTAATTTTAGTTCATGTAAATATTTCCTCGTTTTTTGGAACTGGGTCTCTTTGCAACATTATATGCTATCGGCTTTGGGTACCCGGAGGGCTTGACAATTTCGGCGGGTATTCTCTTCGTAGGGAGGGTCTAGCGCAATCGGTAAGAGGTTTTGCTGTCTACATGATCGATCCGCGGTTCGAATCCGCCCTAGTGCGCACCAAGCCTTTCATCTCTCTGCCGTCGAACAATTGGTACCAGAGTTGTTTGGGAGGATAAAAACGCTGACTTGATACATCGCCTAGCCCCCGCAGTTCATCGTACGGGCTAGTTGCGCGTTCGTAAACCTCAAACAATTCTGAATTGAAGTGAACGCGGCGGTGCATCATAGGCGGAGTGCTTAACGAGAGACTCCTTTTCCTTTTTGTCATTACCGGTCGCGATACGGTCCGACATCTGAGACGACAGAACCCAATGTGCTGTTCTGAGGCTGTTTACATGCTAGGTGTCAAGAGAACTTCTTGCCAAGGTAAGCAGTCCTGCCTTGCTTTCCGCTTAGCTTTCACCACGGGTCGTCGCCCAGCCCATATGGATCAGGGAGCCACTTTCTAGCTGATTATAAAATGTTTCCAATTAGGATTCGCTCTATTTCGATTTGGATCCGAAGAATGGGCAACGGAATGACAAGATCTTGTGAGAATCGTTGAGATAGGTGGCTTATGGATGCAAAAGGAAACCACCTCGCCCCTACATATATTTCGCGATGAAACCTTTTCTCTGCGAATGACGAGTTTACTGTCATTTGTCTGTCGTAAACATTCCGGAATTTGAAGCTCTCTGTAGCTCCTAGAAGGGTATGTAGATCAGCGTCTGTGGACACTGTTCTCGTGTTGTAAGAGCAACAAGGTCTGAGACGGCAATTCTGAACTCACCGGTCGTCGAGGTGCTGTCCGTACTAGACAGCAAGTTTCAGTGCGCAAGGCACTGAGACAAAGTGTGTGCTGGAATGGCAGATAAATTTTTCCTCATGTCAAGCAGTCCCGCCATAGCGAGATTAGCTTTTACAACAAGTTGTCACCAATTTTTATGGGTCAAGGAAAGGCCGCGCGACACGTTTTCTTGGATAGTGATCCTGGCTGTGGTTTATTCTCAGCTGTTCCGAAGATGTCGAGTTCCTCAGCATAGTGGGCCCTGCCAGAACGTATCTCCGCTGTATGTCGCTGCTCGACATCCGAAGAAACGATAAACTGTGGAGGAACAAAGATAGACAAACAAGACAAAGACAAAGAAAACAAAGAAAGGACACATCTAGGAAATGAGTAGAAATCATGGAGAACCTTTCCCATTACATTTTGCTGGGGGAGGGGAATTTTGTTATGAAATTGTTGACATTTTGTTACATTTTCAGAAAACTTTCTGACTTTCGAAATCAGAATCAATTGCAGTCAAATGTTGTAGTTCTGCCTTCTCTAGTACAAGGAATTTTCTTGTACACAAGTTAGTCCCTTCATGGCAACTAAACCCTGGTATGGTCGTTGTTCATGATTAAATTTCTTCGTTTCGGCAGCCCGTTTCATGATCTGTTACAGCAGAACAAGAGCAAGAAGTACACTCTTGGATTTTCCTGCAGGCATAAAGCCGTTTTTGTTTCGCGCTCAACAACCCACCACAAGGAAAGCGTCCCGTAGACTTAATCGACTTGGATCCCTCTAGTGAGACAAATCCATTTCGTGGTAATCATTTAGGAATGATTGCATGTCAATCTTGAATAGGCATACTATACATTTCGTCCCTTTGGGGGTACTTTGCATTTGGGGTGCTGCCTTACCTGTTCCTGGGTCACACTTTGCAGTTGACTCTTTACTTCGATGTGGTAGCCAAGACTGCCGAATTAAAGGTGAGTAAAAGCAATCATGGCCTGATCCAACTGCTTTTAATCGATTACCGACCAGTCAATTTACTACTAATTGTAACAGAAGGATTGTTGTCATTTTAAATATAAATATAATATAAATATAATATGAGCCAATTAAGTCGTTGAACCGCTGAGTATCTAATGAGCTCGACCGCTGGGTGGGCAGATAATAAAGAAGAATGTTATGTTGTCATACCAACTTTTCATCGCTATTTTAGTTCGGAGAACGAATATGGTCTTCTAGTGGAATGTAAGGTGACAGCCATCTTTCAATTACATTTGGAAATAAACTGTGTGACCATCGATTGACAATCTGGAACAGGTCATAACTGCGAAAGGTTGTGGCTTCCATCGGACAGTTCACCTTTTGGTTGCCTCGCCACAGTAATTGTTCAACGTGTAAGAACGGAAGCAAGTAGGCAGAGCCCAGAGCTGTTCTACATCCTGATGAAAGCAGGGCATGCCTGTCCATGATGGCCACCAGGCCTCCTAGGATTACTTTGTTAAACGGCGATTATTCGGTTTTTTTTTTTTTTGAATTTTCAATAGAGAATGTAAGATGGAGTTACTTCAGCCTGAATGCTCAGTGCAAAAGCAGAGTCCCTCATCATATTCACTCTTCAGATTTTGATGTTTTCGTATTCTTTGCGATACGTTGATACGAAGAGTACGGATCTTTCCGTAATACCCCCGTTCCTGCCTCTGTACTATCCACTCTTATCCTTTGACTGCACAGGATAGAAATACAATCGAAATTAATGGTTAGACATTGGCTCAAGGTCGCGCTGGATCGTTATTCGATTTTTTTTCTTGTGTTGGGCGCAAGAAACGCAAATTTAATGATCGTTTGTCGGCGTTCGGATGTCTTTGCCAAGATGAGTCGTCTGTGAACATACTTGAGCCTCTTGGACATGCTCGACATGCTGTTGGTCGTTGGACATGCTCGAGCTCAGGTACCGATGTCTCTTGTCTTTCCACAAGCTGTTGAAATGTTCCCTCCAGATGAGTAGGGTTGCCCCACCGACAGGTACTCCGTTAGCAGTGTTAAGGACAGGCAAGCATCTTTCCATCCTTCGGCTGTACTGTTTCAGTAGAGCATACAGTTTCTGCGGGTTCATCTCCTCTCACGCTTTCTTAATCTCCTCCACTCTTGATGTCCACTTGCTCTCGCGATAGATTTTCAGCTGATGTTGCAGCCACTACTGTGGGCGAATCACGTAGAATTGTATGTAGATCTACTTTCCGCAGATGCAAAGACGAAGTTCTTACTCAGCATTAAAACCGGGGGCGTCTTCTTTGCAGCATCTTCCTTCCTGAATACAACTGGTGGGTGACAGATTCGGTGTCTTAAGCTTTTTCCTGGTCCCTGCTCCAATGTTTACTGAGACCGGCTGGGGGGATTCCTTTCTGCATTCTTTGTCCTTCAGACCTGTCTTGTCGTTTTTGGGTTGAAGTTGAACTTCTCGGAATCGAATGCGGCGTTCCACACATCTATAGATTTTCCGGTATCCGACAGAGGGATCTTCCTTGTCAAAATGCAGTCGAATCATAGTTCAAGCTTTTCATTTCTGGTGCTACTCTTTTGGAGTTGAAGAAGTTGTAAGAAGAGAGCGTCGATAGTCTCTCTTAAATGTGGAAACAGCGATAACATTCGTCCGCTCACAAAGATCTACCAGACGACAAACATTATCCAACGTTTCCTTCGTCGGATAGCAGTATTTTCTAACCACATCGGATTGGTGTTCAAGTCCAACCTTTACCTTCGCACAAATTCCAACGTTGTCCGCTTGATGGCTGGGCCTCTTGGACTTCAGCATATCGAAGTCATCATAAAGGCGTCCTTGTGATAGTCTACAGCGGTCTACGTAGGTGCAGTGAACCCGAAGTATTTAAGAACCAATCTGAAGTCCGGCTTTAGCCGGACGCTCAGACTTGTGGTGTTCGCTTCGCTCGCCTTCACCGAGCAATAAAAATTGATAGTAGTGACATTTTCTGAAAAATTAGAATCGTTTTTCCCATCAATGCTTTTTTCATTTTTTTTCCTTGAAAAAATTTAGGCAGTTTTCATCACCTTGATCACTTTGACTCCCGTTGTTCTTCGAACTGGTCCAGCGGCGCCAGCAATTCTTCCATTTATCCCGATCGCCGGAGTCGCCCAGTGATTCCCCCTTTCGCGTGGGACACGAAGAGCATAATAACTTTCTTTGAAGGACTTCGTGAAGAAATCTGACCATCGGGTCGGCGGTCTTCCTATAGTGCGCATAATATCGAGGTGAACCCAGTCGCCCACGGCTCTGTTCCAACGGTTGTCGTTAAAGTGCATCACGTGTCCGGCCCACCATATTTTACTTTCCTTGGCAAACGCTGCGGCGTCTCTAATCTTCGATCGCTGACCTGGGATAGGACTTCGAATCCCGTCCCTCACTTGACATCCGAGAGCCATCCGTTACGTTCACTTGGCATCCGAGAGCCATCCATTACGCATGAACATCGTATTTTGCAGATTCAGCTGAGGACTGATGCATCCACTTATTTCGTTGAATTCGGTCACCATTCGTTCCGCTTAACTGATGCTAGGTGTTATCAGAACGATGTCATCAGCAAAGCGTAAATGGTGTAGCTGCAGAATGTCAACCATCACTCTCATGTCTTCTCGTTCCAGTTTTCGCACTGCGTTCTCGAGGGTGGCCCTTAATATTTTAATTGAGATTGTATCACCCTGTCGGAACCCCCTCTTCACGTCAGTGATGATATTCTTGTAGAATGGTGAAATTCTAGTCGTGAAGTTACTGTGCAACTCTCGAAGTACCTTTATGTACTGAGTAGGGACGCCTTTAGTTGTCCAAGCTTTCCATGACCGCTTCCGTCTCAACTGAGTCGAGGACCTCTCTTTAAGTCGACAAAGGTGAGACATAGCTGCATCTTGTACTCTCTCGATACTTCGATGAGTTTTGAAACAGTGTGATTGTGGTCAATCGTGCTGAAGCCTTGCGAGCTCGGACGTAAGTTCTTGGTTCCCCGCGGTTCGTGCTGCTCCACGCTGGCGTATCAGCTCAAGAGTTTCAAGAGACAGACGTCTCTTGGTGGTTTTGAAACTCTTAGCCTTCTTCGCGCAGTCGTGAAAGTGTTCAACGAGCCGGTCATATTCCTCGCCGATGTTGTCCATTGCGGAATTTTCCCAAAAGCCGGCTAGCGTAGCGAAGAGATCCCAGTTGATGATAGTTCTGGGATTTCTCTCTCTGAACTTGGCGGCCACGGAGGAGGCGATCCCGTATGGAACTTTGGTACAACAGCGACGTCCGTCAGGCAGAACCCTTTATTGACAATGATGTGGTCTATTTCATTACGGTACCCTCCACCGGGTGACTCCCACGTCCAGCATAGAGAGGAGGGCTTCTGGAATTGCGAGTTCCCATGGATGGTCTTAGTCGTTATGATGAACTCGGAGAGCCTCTCCCCCTGGTCTTCCCATTGCAGGCCGTGGGTCCCGATGTGAAGTTCCTCCGGCGTTCTTCTTGGGCCAACTTTGGCGTTGAAATCGCCAATTATACCTACCTCTTCTGCTGAGCCAGGACTGACTTATGACATCGTTGTATCCCGCACGTCGGTCCGGGGAAAAGCCTGAAATCAAGTGACTGGGAGGTGCAAGAGAGGCGGTTTGGAGTCGCCTCCAACAAATAAGCCCCACATGTCCACTCCGGGAGAACGGAAGTTCTCCCAAAAACTCATGGGACTAGAGGCTTGCAACCTGCCCATGGGTTTCAAATTTTTATGCAAAACGCAGTAATAGAAAAGAGTCTCCTGGTTCCGGAGGAAAGTCTGGTACGGTAGCGCCAGGAAGGACGGGGTTGCAGGAGTCATATAGGCTACCGAAACGGAAAAGGACTAGGATGACGATCTGTACTTATAACGCACGTACGCTTGCATCGAAAGCGGCCATCGAAGATCTTATGATGCAAGCCAAGAAGATCAAGTGCGACGTCATCGGACTGACCGAGACGAGACGACGTCACCCTCTCAACGCCGTATATGGAACTGGAGAAGAACTGTTCTTAAGAACATGCGACAGTAGAGGTGTTGGTGGAGTTGGCGTCCTCGTCAACACGAGTATGGCAAAGAACATCGACTCTTGAGTATTGCCCATGTTCGACTGTCTTTGAATCTCGGCATGTTGAAACGTAGTTTTAAATTGATTTTCCTGAGCTGTAGCCAAGATTGTTATTGATCGCCTTTATTAAACAACGGCTAACGTTTCGGCGCTATCGCCTTCGTCAGAGCCTGGAAAAATCAAAGCCATTAGTGATTTATCCTCTCAAGCGCCTCATCACCCTACAGAAAGCATCCAGACGATATGCAAACTCAAACAGCAACACATTGGTTAGTGCTTACCTCATAAGCTAGTCCTGGTAACGCAACAGACCACCACGTACCACTACTATGAGTCACAAGAGTTTTATATAGGGACCTCACGGCCCGCCCCGTAGATCAAAACCCGCGTAGGTCTTGATATGGGGATAACTCGTTTGTGATAGCAATGCACTCATCTTTCTTGTTCATTTTTGGACTTTTGGCGGTTATCCAAAAGGCCTCTAGTGTTCTGCGTGCTATGATCTCGGACTCGCAGGATAATATACGAACTTCTACCTCTACTTCGGAGTTTGGATGGTACATTACACGGTGTGCTCCAAGTGGGGTGAAGGTTTTAGATTTTACGAGTCCATCTAGATGCTCCTTGACCCTGATACACAGAGGACGTCCCGTTTCCCCTATATAATCGTCACCGCACAACCTGCACGTGATACGATACACTACTCCTGATACCATGCAATCACCCTCTCTGCCATACGGGCAAACCACGCAGTTGGGAGTTGTGCAGAGCCGATTATACGCACGATTACGTACCAGCTGACCCTTGAGGTTCGCTGGAGGTATTTCCACAACCCTCACTTCATTCTCTAGACCCGCTTTTCGTAGACAGCCCCGTACCGCTCTGCTCATATCATCAGATATAAGGTAAACAGAAAGGGATCTTTTCTGGGCTATCCACTACGTTGGATCTGCGAGACGGATGTCGTGCTTGCCGGGTAGCACCATCTCCAGCTGGGTACCCATTGGATAATGCTACTTTATTGGCCAGATTTACAAACCATGTTTTTTTCCTGGCTACTCGACGAGACTCTTGCCGCTGTCCTGTACATGTTACCTATAACAGATTTATTTCATTTTGCTGGGATGCGCTGAAAGATAGTGGATTGAGATGTTTTTGCTACTGGATTTTCGGTACCACTTAGTCTTACATTTCATTCCGCAAGTAAATGTGCACATTCAAGAAAGCCAACCAGTTGTCTATAGGTCTCTCCCTTGCGAACTTAATGTGCGGACACTGCTGATTGAGAAGATTGAAGCACGTGTCTAGTTCTGCTTGTGTTGAGCAGATGACGCAGCAATCGTCTATGTAACGATAATACAGCAGTGGTTTTCGGTCTATTATAGGCTTTTCGGTCTTGGCCATGAAAACAATGGCGAGAGTGGGTGCCAGCCTTTGTCCCATAGCTAGACCTCTAAGTTGTCGGTAGTACTGTCCTGACCATCGGAAAATAGAGCAATTCAGGCATTCATTTATCAATGTCATGATCTACCTAATGCTTAATCCATACATGTTCAATGAAGCCTGGCGCTGCGTGAGCAGTTCGTGAACAGCCTGCATCGCTACATCGTTTGAAACGTTCGTATAGAGTGACGTAACGTCAAAAGTCTCTACTACACATTCATGCTCAAACGAGGTACTGCGGAGATGTTTTAGGAAGTTGTTAGAACTGCTAAGGTGGGCAGGGACATATTTGAGCAGCTGATTTAGGTTTATGTTGAGCAGCCAGGAAATTCTATCCGTGGGGCCCCCGATACTACTAATGATAGGCCTTATTTTAAAGTAACATGGATCATCCGAAGCGAGGCCATTTTCAGAGAGCTTGTGAGTTTTGATTAGCGTGTATAGGGCTGGACATGCGGGTAAGTCGTTCTTGAGACGCGTAATAAGGTTTTTTGGTAGCCCTGCTGTTCCAGCTGTTTCTACCCAAACCTTGTTTAGGCGGCGATATTGCTTTCTAAACTCATTGGCGGAGGATGGGACATATAGACTGTCATCCTCAAGATGCTGTCTCGTTATCGTCTTGTCTAGTTCACGTGATAGAACAACAAATTCGCCTCCCTTGTCACTAACGGAGACCTTGATCTCTCCAGCTGTAATAAGTTTGCGAATCTCACGTAGGCCTCGGCGTTGCGCAACAGAGAGATTGAAATTTAGAGAGGTGAGGTGAGAGAGGTTCTTTCTTTGAGACAAAAGATCGTCTCAGAAAGGCAGACCATCCACTTTCTCCGCCGCTGCCAAGAATATCAAGTCACTCCAAACTTCATAACCAACAAGCGACTTCACGAGATAAGCGGCGTCCCCAAAGAAAGCCGGCAGATGCAGAAGATCGAGCAACAACTCCTACGTATGACATTGAAGGCAAAACAGGATCACATGTTCTCTTTGCTTAAGAAGTGTGTGTATAAAGAACATTGTTGTGAACGTTTTGTGCCGCGGAGCATTTAAAGG